>NC_077233.1:27530974-27533474 GCF_027887165.1 Monodelphis domestica | reverse complement strand
GCAGGCAGCCACCCAGCAGGAGAATGATCGATCACCACATGCTTGACCAATCCTTGGATCCTGTAAAACAGCCACAGACACAAAAAGGAAAAGCAGGTTTCTGTCAGCCATTTTTATTAAGGCCATTTTTACAAAGGAGGAAACATGTTTATTCATCCTTTAAGTGCTTGAAATGGGTTATAAAAGAGACAGCTTAGAGTGGGACTCCCTTAGCTGTCATTCCATGTGTCTTAATAGGTTTTATTATTGTAAACTTGTAATATAAGGGATAATTTCTAGTAGAATAGAAAAAAAATATTGAGAAAAGGTAAGGACCCAATCCAGCCAGTCATCTTTTCTCAGGCCTACCTTCTTGGTCTTTCCTTCCATGTGCTTAGTTCTCATTTAGGGACAAAAATAAATAAACAACAGACAAAGAAAAAGATAGATGACCCAAAAAATCCCCAAATGATGAATGTGTTTTTTAATGTCTTGATTTGTGAGGGAATTTTTTTTTTGAGAGGTTGATTGGTCCAGTGGAAATATTTGGAATCACAAAAGTGGAGTTTGAACCCTAATTGCACAGGCTCATGTGTGATCGTGGACAAATTATTTAATATTTCTGAAGATCAGTTTACTTATTATAAAATGAAAGAGTTAGACAAGGTGATCCCCAAGGTCTTTTCTATTTAAAAAATTGTTATCCTGTAATCTCATCATTTTAAAGATGAGATTAACTTAATATTCTGGGAAGATTTTTCCTGAAAATAAATTTGAAAGAACCAAAGAACTATCTGATAGACAAAATTTAATTTAAATAAACACAAAGATTTGAGAGAGAGAGAGAGAGAGAGAGAGAGAGAGAGAGAGAGAGAGGAGAGGAGAGAAGGGGCAGATAGAGAGAAAGAGAAAGAGGAGGGGGAAGAGGAGAGACAGAGAAAGAGACATACAAAGAGAGGAGAGAGAGAGAGAGAGAGAGAGAGAGAGAGAGAGAGAGAGAGAGAGAGAGAGAGAGAGAGAGAGAGAGAGAGAGAGAGAGAGAGAGAGAGAGACAGGAGGAGGAGCAGGAGAAAGAAAAGGTGAAGGAAATAAAGAAGGAAGGAAAAAGAAAGAGAGAGAGGGAAGGAGGAAGGAAAGAAGGAAGAAAGGAAGGAAGGAACGAAGGAAGGAAGGAACAAAGGAAGGAAGGAAGGAGGAGAGAGAGAGAGAGAGAGAGAGAGAGAGAGAGAGAGAGAGAGAGAGAGAGAGAGAGAGAGAGAAGTACATACAGAGAACATGCCAGTTTAACTGGGATGTAAACTATGTGGATTAACCTGGAGCGGTATATGATCAGGATTTTATCACAGTATTTTATCACAGAGAAAGAGAGATCCAGTAAAGATTCTTGAATACACAGTGTCATGGTAAAACCCATCATTTGGGAGTATCCATTTAGCAATGGCATAGATAATGGACTGAAGAGGGGAGAGTCTGGAGGAAGAAAGATTAAACAGGAGGAGATTATGATAATTTGAGTGAAAGGGTATAAACTCTCAGAGTTCAATCTGGTATTTAATGATAATTTAGGTACTAGAGGAAGCCATTTTGCCTCTTTGGCCTCCAAAGTATTAATTTACTCCACACATGCAGTTCTGGAAATAGTTCCCTATCAGGAAGAACGTTTATGATTTTGGCTGTCCTACAGATAAAGGAGAGATTGCCTACTTTATTAAGTTTCTTTGCCATGAGAAAAACATCTGTTAGGATTTTCCATCTAGCAATTAGCCTATGTGGGATCATAAATTTTGAGCTGGACGGGCCCTTGGAGGCCATCTAGCCCAGGCCTTTCATTTTATAGATGGAGGAACTTGAGACTCACCCAAGATAAGAAATTTGCTTAATGTTACTCAGATAGTAAATGACAGAAGTGGGATTTGAACCCAAATTCCCTGACTCCAATATGACACTTTCCCCCTGTGCCATCAGTCATTTGCCCAGCTGCATCAAAGAACTGAAGAGTATTTGAGCTGATCCTGAGGCCCATGTCCTCCTGCTCTTCTGGCCACACTTTGCTAGCTCTCTTGTCTGCTCCATAGTTGGGTCACTTCTCACTCTTAGTCACCCCCTGATTTCCCATCTTGGGTCTCAGCTTGCTTTCTCCCTAGGTCAAACCATGACACCTATTTCGAGGAGTTGGTATGAACTAATGAATTAATATTGTAAGAAACTTAAAAGATGAAAAACTTCCCTCTGCATTCTACCCATTAAAATTAAGCATATTATCTACTTTCTGAGTCCCACTTGGCACTTTGATCCTGCCCACTGGATGTGACTCCTGTGCTGCAGACTTTGATGGAGGATACTGGACTAATTGTGGGCTGAAGAGAAAATGAATGAAGGCTCATTTGGGTTGCTTATTTTCAGATTTTCTTGGAATTTTAAGGGAGGGAAATCCAAATCCCTTAGTAGCAATGAATGCTCTCAAGGTATTGCCTCCTAACTGTCCAAAACTACTTGCAAGGATTCCCTTCTTCAGCTTCTC
>NC_077233.1:26497143-26554643 GCF_027887165.1 Monodelphis domestica | reverse complement strand
TAAATCTCTAAGACCCTAAGTTTCAGGTAGGTTTCTGATCTGCGTGGAGTGGAGGTGACTTTTTGAAACTAGGACTGGACTTGACATCAAGAAAACCTGACTCAGACAGCTTCTACCTCTGTGACCTTGGGCATGTCACTTCACTGTCTTTAGCCTCAATTTCCTTATCTGTAAAATGGAGGTAGTGATAGCTTGTACCTTATAGGACTATTTTTTTAGCCTCAATTTCCTTATCAATAAAAAATAGCCTGCACCTTAGAGAGTTATTCCAAGGGTTAAATTAAATAATATAGGTAAAGCACTTCCCAAACCTTAATTATATGTGTGTATGTATATTTACTTTTATTACTTTGTTTTACAAATGAAATCCCAATTCCAGTCTTCTAAAAAAAGACATAAGATCATAAAGTGAGAGTTGGAGATGATTTTTAAACCCTTCCCTTCTGTCTTAAAATCATAACTAAGTATTGGTTCTGTGCAAAGAGAATTCTTTATTCTATTGTCCAGCCTGAGTTCACTCGGGATAAAGGTAGCAGTGTTAACTCGGGATAGACAATAGAATTAGTTGCTTTGACTAGAAAAAGGATAATAACGGTAGCAGTAATAAAGATGATCATAGGCCCATCTAGTGTAGAATTCTGGCAACCTGGGGACTGGATGTTTGGCTCTCAGTTCAGGATGGAAAACAGCATTTCCTCAAGGATATGGTGACGGAAAGCCACGAGAAGGTAGCCAGGAATCAAAGAGTGGATGAAAGTCCCAGATCTCCCTGTTGAGTTTGTCCATATAATTGCCTTACTTCCTCAGGGAAACAGAGCCCACCCTGATTAAACGGTGACAGGATGAGATAAAGCATTGTTCCATGGCCTTTCATTTAAAGTGTTCCTTATTAGAACACATCCCTCTCCCCCCTGCCCCCTCCCAAGACTCCATTTTATTCTAAGAGAAAGCCACTGGAATCTGCTTTCTTTTGCCCATAATTCTCCTCTTACCTCCTGGGATATTTCTGTGGAAGACCAAGTAAGGAGCCATGTGTCCCCTTAAGATGTGGAAAGGCAACACCCTTTGACAACCGGGGGGTGGGGGGACATGAGGCTTCAGGAAGCCTGGTTGTATCACTGGGACTCATGGTGCTCATTTGGGGGACGGAGATGTCTTCCTAAGAGCTCTCTGCTGACTCTGCCAAGAGAAGGCAATGAGGATGGTGAAGGGCCCAGACTTGAAGTTCTGTAGGTGTGGATTAGTTGAGTGAACAGAAGCTGTTTTGCCCGAAGAAGACTCAGCATAGTGACTGACTTCAAGGATTTATAGAATCGTCATTGGAAAGAGAAATCAGGATGCTTCTTCTTGGTCCCTGAGGGCAGAAATAGTAGCAAGGAGTAGAGTTTCAAAAAAAAGGCAAATTGAAGCATGACATAAGGGGGAAATTCCTAATAATTAGAGCCATCTAGAAGTGGAAACGGGTTCTTCAGGAGGTTTTGTCTTCCTGGTCTTCAAGTGAAGGTTGGATATGTAAGAGGGAAAATTATGAGACTGGCTATAAATGAATAATTTCATTAAATCAAAAGTAGCAGGGGAAAAGATGAAAACATAAGAAAGATATATATAGGATACTTCCCTTTGTGCTCCATTTAGCTGACTATTCTGTGGCCCCTATTAGGGTCCCCTAGCCACGCTCACAGGGAAGTCCAGCCAGCAACAAATCCTCTCTTGCCTCAGTTTATCAAACTTTTTCTCCACCCACTAACTCATCACACATCATGTCTCAGGAGCCAACTGTGACTTTCTATTTTCCCTGGGCTGCCCAGGGCACATCGCCCTGCCCCCTGCTTCATGATCTCTTGATTCTCATGATCTCTGCCTTTTTCCAGCTGCCATTTTATCTTTGTGACCCAATCCGTTCAATGATTTCCTTCACACAATACTCACCTCTGGGTCAAGTTCAGGCTTACACCAGATACGCAGGTAGTTGACATCACCCGTGTGTCCCCAGAAAGAGGGGAGGAGAATGTTCCTTTGCTCAGATGATGGATGACCACTTGTAAGCAGGCTGTAGAAAGGAATTTTTCTTTTGATTTTAGATTTAAATATGACCGCTGAAGTGCCCTCAATCTTTGAAATTCTGTGATTTAGTCATCATCCTACCCTTTCAATGTGGGTGCCACCCAGAGTTTTGTCTTTGCCTTTTCTCCTCTCCTCTCCATTCCTCTCCCCTCCCCACCCCTCCCCTCCTCTTTTCTCTTCCTTCCCCCACCTCCCCCCAGTACTCTCTTCCTGGGGGACTGTTTGGACCTGTGATTTCATCAGTATGACAAATCGCCAACTTTCATCATTCCCATTAGCAACTCCTTGATAACGGAGAGTCTTAGATTTAGAATTCTCTGAGAGTCTTCTGATTGGACAATTGTCACAAATAAAACCCGAGCCTAGTGGGTTCAGACTACAAGGCTTGTTTTGAACTCCCACGGCAGATGCCTGGCTTTCCTCCCTTCAGTAAAGGATATGTGAGTAGTTATGTTCCCCAGCTATAACAAACATGGATCAGCTCCCCTTTAGAAAGGAGAAGAAGCCCAGGAAAGGGAAGTATCTCATTCAGGATCACACAGCAAGTGAGTATCAAGACCAGGACTAGGATCCCCCCATCTCTGGCTTTTCCCCGGCTCTCTTTCTAAGATGCTGCCGTGCTGCCTCAATATGGCCCCCTGAGACGAGCCTATCTTAGTAATGAAACCGACATTTCCCATGGTTTTGGATGAGCGTGTCAACATGTCACCCAGAAGTGGCCAGTCTTACACAGTCTCGCTCACATAGTTCTGACAGATCTTCCAGTCTTGTTAATAGATGCTAGGTACCCGGAGATGTTTAATGGCCCCTCATGTCTGAATGGGGGAGGGAAGAAGAAATTTGGATGAAGAGATGAACACAAAGGCCCAAGCCTGTCTCTCCTCTAGTCTATGGAACAGACCTCTCCAGTTCCTAATGGAAATTAGAAGGAAATTAATGCTTCACTGTGCAAAAATGTGCTTTGCTCATGACCTTTTCAGGAATGCAGCTCTTGTGTAAAGTGAGGTACTGGTGCCAGCTACTTTAAATTCATTGTTATTTGGAAAGTGCCAGCATCAGATGGCCTATGACCAGGGTCATTGAATGTAAAGTAGTTGGCATTCCCCAGCTGACCAGATTGGGCTTTGCCATTAAAACTGCTAGTTTCAAACCAGTGATATGTCTTTTGGATCGGAAAACCCTTAGCTTGGATCATTCCAAGAATGCCCAATAGCTATCAGTGGTCAGGAAAGAGAACTGTGAGGCTTATGGCTCCTTCCCTCATCTTCCCTTCCTGATGGGAGTTAGGGTGTGATGGGACTCTACCTAGACAGGAGAAAGCACTGCAGTGAGTCACCTGAATTCTTTCAGTGAGAGAGGGCTGTTGTTTCTTGGGTTTTCCATTAACTTGATGTGACTCGATATGGACAAATAACAGTGACAGCCATCACATCTCTTGTTTGAGACCCACCACAACCCTGTACAGTGGGTGGCACAGTCAGGACTGTGGCTAAAAGAGGGCTAGATTCGACTTGAGTCTTCATTCCAAACAGCCCTTCTAGCGATGGGACCTTGGAATAGTCTGCTCTCAAATTTAGTTTTCTCATCTGTAAAATGGGGATAATAATAGTCCTTGCTTCAAAGAGTTGTGAAAAGGATCAAACGAATCAAATGAGATGATGCAGTTCTTTTAAAGTGCTTTGTAAACAAAGTGTCTCAATAAATGTTGGATGCTCTGGTCCTCAGTTTATACCTTAAGGACTTTTAAGCCTTTAAGATTAAAGACCCACCTGAAGATATTGGTTGGAACAAATGATCTTTGCATTTCCCTTGCCCAAAGTAGCAGACATTAAAAGTGATATAACCAGAGCTGTTGACTTCCAGGTCAAATATTCTTTCCAGGGAGCCATACAGCCTCTCTAGGCTCATAAGGAGATAATCTCTGGTGAATGCCGGATTATCTCCATGTACTTTGGCAATTGTGAAAAATCGAAATGAGAAGGTGATTTGGAATTGAATGTTGGCACCCCTTTGCAGCATGCCATCCATTATTGTTTGCATGCTACAAATGTCAACTTTTCCAGCAAATGATCCCCATAATCAAGAAAAGTCATTTGTTTTCCCTGTCCTGTTCTTTCTCGAGTAGATGGCACATTGCTGGCAAGAGTGAATGCAGTGCCCAGTGTGGATTGGGTTACCGTACACTAGATATTTACTGTGCCAAGTACAACAGGCCTGAAGGGAAGACGGAGAAAGTAGATGACAGTTTCTGCAGCAGCCACCCCAAACCAAGCAACCGGGAAAAATGCACTGGAGAATGTAACACGGGAGGTTGGCAGTATACAGATTGGACAGAAGTAAGTCAGTTTCAATCATGGAAACATACACTTTTTATTTATTTTGAAAGTGCCCCTCTACTTTTGTCCATTCTTGGTTTCACATTTTAAAAAGATATTTTATTGATGTTTTTGTTTTTATTTGTGTATGCACGCCCACACATGTACATACATACATACATACTTACATACACTCCAAGGTATGTGTTGGAGCTAGTTAGAGATTTCTCCCAAAAGCTGAATGATAAATTTTCAGTATCAGGATTTACACTTTGCAAATTCAGCAAACTCGACAAAATTTGTTCTTCATTCATTGCTTCGTTGGTTCCTAGACTTAATAAAATGATGGAGAATTTGTTCATAATGCATATTTAATTTAAATATATGTACTGTTCTTTGGACAGTCAGTTGTTAAACACTTACAGCACACTGCTCTGTGTGTATGTATGTGTATCAGTTATTTCTAATACTAGCTTCCCTTACCAGAATCTTCCCTTGAAAGACATCAAGACAATGAAGGAAAACCAACTGACCTTGTCTGATAGTGTATGCAACATTCCACTCCTGTAGCATACCTCTTCTCTCTCAAGAGAAGGGGAGTATATTTCATCAGTAGTTATCCGGAATCATCCTGGCACCATAGTTTTTTGAGTTGGGAGGAGTCTTAGAGGTCCTCCAATCCAATGATGTTGTTTCTGTAGATGTGGAAACTTGAACCTACAGAAAGAGTTTAAATGGTTGATCATATCTTAATGGTGGTATGCTGGTAGAGTTTGGATTTGAATTCAGATCCTCTGACTCTAAACCCATTGTTCTTTCCTCTGTTCCTCACTACCAAGATAGGTTATTAATTATATGGATGAAAATTCTAATGCCTGACAATTTTACATTATTTATTTTCTCATAATTGAACACTCCTTGCTTTGCAACCCGTCACAATTTAGTGAGATTTTTCCTCCCTTGCAACTTAGTTCTAGTGTGGAAATCATCATGAACTTGGCAAATAGATTAACAGAATCTTTAGACTTTGAGAAGACAGGCCAAAGACCCATCTGTCAACTGCATTTCAGGGACTGCAGTCAATTATTTTCACAGTAAGCATATAAATTAGACTAACGTATAAAACTCTGAAGTAACAAAACTCCCTCAACTAAAGCAAGTCAACATCTTCGCTTAGAGTTGAAGAGAGTTGCCTGGTCAAGTGATTTATCTAGGTCAGTCTGTGTCTATGGTGGCACTCAAACTCCAGTCTTCCCAGTTCCAAATCTGGTTCTCCAGCCACTTTGACCAGACTACTTCTAACATTTATTATTATTATTGTACAATAGGCTCTCAATAAAGGTTGGGCCAAACTTAGAACTTCCTGGAGAACTTAATCAGGGAGAAAGGCCTTCATTTTCTATTTCTGTTTTCTTTCAAGTGCTCTAAGAGTTGTGATAGTGGAACCCAGAGAAGAAGAGCTATCTGTGTGAGCCCTCACAATGATGTACTGGATGACAGTAAATGCAGACACCAGGAAAAGCTCACCATCCAGAGATGTAATGAGTTCCTCTGTCCACAGTGGAAATCAGAAGATTGGTCAGAGGTAGGGAGGCTTGTTACTGAATGAACGAAAGATTTAGTGAATCAGTGGAAAAAAAATTAGCATTCACTCTGTTCCAGGTACCTTTATACATCCTGGGGATACAAATACAAAAGTGAGATAATCCCTGTTCAAAGAGTTTATGAGAAGATAACATATAGATGGGGAGGAGGGGGTGTATTTGGTTCAGTAGGTCAGTGGACTGAAGAGTAGAACCACTGGTGGATAGATGAACACATCCTTTCCAGGAGCGATGGCAGTATAGATTGGATTAGGATGGCAGAACTTGGGGTGGGGTAGGAGTTATGGCAGACAAGAAGATGACTGGCATAAAGTGATGCATAGCAGGGACCTACCAGGTACGGTGGACCATTTAGTGTCACCAATAAAGACAGTGTGAATCCCAGGGAGGGACTTTCTGGAATGGAAAGTGGTAAGTGCCCCAGGGCATGGTCTCTCATCTAGAGGGCACATCAGAAAACTGGAGGATGGCTTGGATGTAACATAAAGCATGTCTAGGACCAGTGAGCCCATTTTGATGCATTGTGTGCTTGAATCCTTCCTCTTTCTGATAACATAATGTCTGCCACTGCCATGCTTCTTTGTCTGTAGTCAGGCATTCTTTTTTTTTTTTAGAATTGAAAATTTTAATTTAATTAATTAATTTAGAATATCTTTCCATGGTTAAATGATTCATGTTCTTTTCCTCCTCTCCTCCTCCTGCCATAGCCAACAAGTAATTGCACTGGGTTTTCCATATGTCATTGATCAAGACCTATTTCCATATTTATTAATATTTGCATTGGGGTGATCTCTTAGAGTTGTAGACAGACATTCTTAACCTTAGGTTTTATTGTTTTTGTAGTTTGATAAAATATAACTTGTTTTTCTATTTTTACAAAAATGTATTATTAATTTCCTTTGTAATATGAGGCATTTTATTTTATACATTTAAAAATATTATTCTGAGAAGGGTTCCACAAGTTTCATCATCAGATGGCCAAAAGAGTTCATGGTAGAAAAAAGGTCAAGAACCTCCCATCATCACATGATAGAGTCATAGCTTGACAGCTAGAGGGGATACTAGCGGTCACTGAGTCCAGTCCCCTCATTTTAGTGGTGAGGAAACTGAGGCAAAGACCAATTAATAGATGGGACAAATGAGGAAGTTTTTGCTTCCTAACAACTAGAACGGTCCAGAAGTCAAAGGGGAGGCTTTGCATTGTGGTGGGTTCCCCTTCACTAGAGATCTTCCAGGCCATGACTGACTGGCCACTTATTGGAATGATGATTCTTGCTGGATTGGACGGCCCCTGAGGTCCCTTCCTTCCTACTCTTGGACTCTGTGTCCTTCACCCACTAAATTAGAATCACCTAACCTTCTTTCTGTTAGATAGACCACATGAAGGCAAAAATGGACTGGATAAGAATTTAAATACATAGCTTTTGCCTCTAAATGATGGTTCTCCTGTAAGTACAAATTTCATTCTAAGACCCTCGAAGGCAAGGCTGTTATTCACTTTGCCTTTGTATTCCCCAGTACCTAACACAGTGACCTCCATATAAATAGATGCTTAATAAATGGTTGTTGGTTTGGGCTGAATTCAATACAGACCTCTTATACATTCACTGGACGTTGCAGCAGTTTAATTAAAATTTAAAAGCTATACTTTATGTACCCTATAATTTATTTAAGTGCCCTATAAGCCTGGGCTGCCTGGATGGGGAGGGGACGCTTGAACTAGAGGAAGGGATCTGTTCCCCGAATCCTGAACCCCGTCCTCACCCCCAAAGCTTTGTCCAGGAATAACGTTGCTTCCCTTGTGTCCTGTTCTCTGTTTCTCACCTGCAGTGCTTGGTCACTTGTGGAAAGGGGCATAAACACCGCCAGGTCTGGTGTCAGTTTGGCGAAGAACGATTGAACGATAGACTATGTGACCTTGCCACCAAGCCCGATTCGGTGCAGACCTGTCAGCAGCAGGAATGTGCATCCTGGCAAGTAGGGCCGTGGGGACAGGTATTTTAAACGACAAGGTTCTCGACTCTGTTCTTTCCTCCCTAGACAGACGCTGAGAAGGGACGTGCCACTGGAGGGGATTCAGCATGTCCCCAGCAGGCCATGCCGCGTAGGGACTGGAGCTGGTCAGCAGTCAGGCAGACCTAATTTAATTGGCAAAATCACTTTGCCTTCTTTCTCTGTCCTTCCATTTCTTTTGTCGGCTTTGCTGCCCACGTCCATCCAGTGGCTTGCAAAGCCAGCCAGAGCCCACGAGCAGTCAACCGGATTAATGCAACAGGTCATTCCTGGCTGAGGCTCCCTTAGAGTATGCCTTTTACAAATATAATATGGCATGTCTGCTAAGAGAAGCAGGCTGGGCTTGGAGAGGGGCAGTGGGAAGATGGCAGCCCATAGAGTCAGGGAGGCATTGGTTCAAATCTTGTCTCTGTGCCATTCAAGAAGGGCAGCCCTGGGTGAATCCCTTAACTTCTAAGTGCCCCAGGCAGCTCTCTTAAAAATGTATTTGCACTTCTCAAAGGAATTCCCATGCCTGAAACTTTCCTGTTGTTATTTAGTCATTTTTCCGTTGTGTCCACATTTTCATGACTCTATTTGGGGATTTCTCAGCAAAGATGCTGGAGTGGTTTGCCATTTCCTTTTCCAGCTCATTTTACAGATGTGGAAACTGAGGCAAACAGGGTGAAGCAACTTGCCCAGTGTTAGCCAGCCAATAAGTGTCTGAAGCCATATTTAAATTCCATAAGTTGAGTCTTCCTGATTCCAAATCCAGGGCTCTATCCACTGTGCCACCTAGCTTCCTACCTTGTTTTGTTGGAACTGCAGATACAGAACAACAACAAAGAAAAGGTAAAGATGTGCAATGAGAAGCAAGCAGGGACAGAGTGAGTAAAAGGCCTCCCTCCAACATGTACTATCTGCGTAACCCGGGGCATGTCATGTAAGCTCTCAGCACCCCAAGGAAACCCTCCCAACCTGTAATTCACAGATAAGCTGCCAATCTGGACCCCTGGTAGGGTTTCCCAGAACAGAAATGCTACCAAATAATGAAGGAAAAACACTCCCGCCTGCCCCAATCATCAGCTTCATTGATAGCTGCAAAAGGTGGAAAAGATTCAGGATGGAGGGAGGGAAGCTTCCCCTAAGTGCTGGGCAGAACTGGGAGACCATACCCCAAAGGCTGCATGGAAGTCATCCCAGCTCCTGGCTGGCTTTGCAGTCTGCAGGTGTCCTTACTGAAGAAGGCCATTGCAATACTGAAGTTTCTGCCATGTGGGTATGACTCAGAATCCTGCCAGTACGACAGGACAAGAGTGGGCTTCATTTGTGCAGAACTTCATGATGATTATGAGACTTATAAGCCCAACTGTGTGTGCTGAAGTCCTGATCATCCGTTCAAAAATTAAAAAACAAACCAAAAATGGATTTAATCTCATCATAATAGGTGCTTAATAAATGGTTGTTGGTTTGGATTGCATTGGATATGGACCAATTATACACTTACTATTCATCGCAACAGTTTAATTAAAATAAATAAGCGATACTTTATAGACTGTATAATTTACTGTTTTTTAAATACACTCCAAGACTGGGCAGACCATGTGGGAAGAGGATGCCTAGCCTGGAGCAAGGGATCAATTCTCTTCCCACACCTCCACCCACAGCATAAATGGTATAGTCTAAGGCATTGGTATAAGATTCAAATAGCAACTGATCCCTGGGGCTGCAATATTGACGTAGAAAACCCACAAATTAACATTATTGAGTTACATTATATTTTTATTGCCTGCATTAAACCTCTCCCAATTACCTTTTAATCTGATGGGGACAGCGCTCTAATGTTCCCCTGTGTTTGACATCTCTGTTCTAAAGGAGCTTGAGAGAGAGGATTTAGACCATCTGGCTTTCTCTAGGCAAGAGATCCTCCCAAAGGCTGGTTCTTTCCTGGAAGATCCCCTTCATTCAGACCTCTGAGATGCTTGTCATTTGTACTCGACATCATGAGGTGGAAACGTTCTTGCTGCAGATTAAGCACCAGTTACTGTCTTCGTTGGCAATCAGGCAGTCAGTGTGTTAAGGGCTTACTGTGTGCCAAGCATTGTGCTAGGCACTGTAGGGCGCACAAAGAATGAAACAATCTCTGCCCACAACATGCTTATTGTCCAACTTAAAAAAAATGATGTATATAAAATACATGCAACATTAAGGATCGGCGCTTTTGGAAGGAAGGAAGGAAGGAATGGGCAGGATGAGGAAAGGCACATGCAGAAAAGATTGTGCTTGACCAGAATCTGAATGGCAAAGAGGATAGAATGAGGCAGAGGAAAGAAGAAAGTAATTGCTTCTTAGGAAATCCCTTCAAGAATCTATTTTCCCTCCTTGAACTGGAGGGGACATTAGTGGCTACCTAATTTGACCTCCTTCATTTTTCTCCATACTATTTCTAGGAACTATTTTCCAAATAGATAATTGTTTCACTTACATTTTAAGTATTTATATTATAGGATTATATTATGTTATGTTATGTTATGTTATATTATATTACATTATATTATGTTGTTATATTATATTATGTCATTATACTATACTATATTACATTATATTACATTACATTACATTATATTATATTATATTATATTATATTATATTTTATTATATTATTATATTATATTATGTTATGTTATGTTATATTATATTATATTATATTATATTATATTATATTATATTATATTATATTATATTATATTATATTATATTATAACAAACATAATGGAAATTATCTCTATATTACACAAAGCTTTGAATATCTGAGTGAAACGGAGTAGAAAACAAAGAGTAATTTAACAGTTTCCAAATGCCCCTCTGTCCATATGTAAGACATTTAGCAGGCAGAGTTGGAGGACAGAGCCTCACACGATGCTGTCACATTTTTTTTAATGTATATCCATCATGATTAGATTTTTTTCTTTTATGTTCTGTTTTTCCCAGACCAATTCTGCTCCATCTCACAGTGGTAGAGTCCATTTTTCTACTTGGTTGAATTCTGTGCTGTTTCTGTTCCCCCACTCTCTCAGGGATCCAGATAGTCTACTATTTTGGCTCTGTTGTCCCTTGGCCCCCCACCCCCTTAGTTGCAGGACCCTTGCCCCTTTCTCTTTGTTTTGGGGAGGAGGTTGAGGAGAGAACCTTGGCTGAGTTCTTTGTGCCCTTCTTTTTTCTCCAGTGCAGTGTGTCTTGTGGCCAAGGTTACCAGATGCGAGCCGTCAAATGTGTCCGTGGAGCTTATTTATCTGTGGTTGATGACAGCGAATGCAATGCGGCTACCCGACCAACCGACACCCTGGTATGGCAGTGAGGCTGTTCCATCTCTTGGGTGACTCATTCACTGGTCTTGTGCATCAGACACCAAACCACCCAATCCCAGTCCTTGCAGTCATGCCCTCCCCCATGTTTTCTCCGCTGGAGTCTGGACAGCTCAGCACATCTGGAGGGTTGGCTCCATCAACTAGGGATCTGGGCCAGGAACTCAGACCGAATGAAATATTAATTTGTTTCAGGTTCTACTATTTTGATGTTGCAGTTTTATTCTGGTTGAGTTGGTATCTGTGATGACATAATGTCTAGAGCAATGGTGTCAAACTCTAACAGAAGGGGAGGCCACTGAACCACAGGCTGCACATTGACTTAAAAAACCACATATTAACATTATTTGGGTTCTACTGTCTTTATTTACATTGTTCAGTAGTTCTCAGTTATTATTATTATTGAAAGCCATACTTTTTGTCTTAGAATTGATATTAAGTATCTGTTCCAAGGCAGAATAACAAAAAAGAGCTAGGCATCTGGGGTTTAGTGACTTGCCAAGGGACAGAAACCTAGGAAGTGCCTGAATCCAGATTTGAACACAGGACCTCTGACTAAGCCTGGCTTTCTATCCAGTGAGCCACCCAACTACCACTCCCCACCAATTACATTTTTTATCTGATTCCTGTGACCAATGTTTTGACACCACTGGTCTAGAATACTGGATTTGAAGTGAAGAAGAGCTAAGTTCAAATCCTGCTTCAGACCTTTAATAGTTATGGTTCCCAGACTTAAGTTTAACCTTTTATCCCTGTAATGCTTCAGGCAACTCATTCCCAGGACTTATCTACAGAGTCATCTGGAAGCGATGTTCTGTGGTGAGGAAATCCTTACCCTGGGGCTTCTAAACACTGAAAAGCATAGATCCTCTGTGTGTGTGTGTGTGTGTGTGTGTGTGTGTCTTTAGAAAAAAGAAAATATTTAGGAAAAAAGCATATTCATTCCATGACAACATATATAATAGATATAAGTATGTGTGTATATATATTATATTCTGTATATAATATGAGAGAGAGAGAGAGAGAGAGAGAGAGAGAGAGAGAGAGAGAGAGAGAGAGAGAGAGAGAGAGAGAGAGAGAGAATGTTGACATTTTCTGGTTAAATGAAATGAGGAAAAATAATTCTATAGAGTTTTCCTTAGATTTCTATCATGAAAGATACCCCATTCCCCACATATGGCATTAGGATGCCATAGAACATTTGTTTGGGCCCCTCATTTGAGCTATAAGTCCATTTGGAAATTCAAATGAATTCATTTTGTTGATAACCATCTATGATGTCAGACTACTTGATTGAAAACAAATGATTACCATGACCAATAGATGTGTGAACAAAATTCTAATTAGTTTTCTTCTATGGACTCCAGCTGTTGGGACTTTGGTCTAATTTAAAATTATCTCATGGGGGGTATCGTTACCCAATATGGCAAGCTTCCTTTTTTCTTTATTAAAACTTTAGATGTAGCAAATTTTATTAATTCCAAAAAACATATATAAACTTTTTTAAATGTTTAATAAATACTAGTTCTCTCTGTGGTCTGGTTTATTGGACCATTTGGGTTTAGTTTAGAATTGGCAAACGGGGATGATTCCTTCCAATATGAAGTTCCAGTTTTGTCCTTGGTCTTTCCTTGGCATGGGCCAGGTCCTTTATATGCACAACCCTTTTGTATGTTGTTAATAATGAGGTTGCCTATTCTGATGTTAAGTGCTGAAATGCATGAAATGAATGGATAATTGGAAAAAACAATCATTAAACTCTTACTATGTGCCAGGCAGAGTGCTAAGCACTGGGAATGCTGGGTAAGCCAGCAAGACAGTCCCTGCTCTCAAAAACATTTACCTTTTAGACAAATAAAGGAGCTAGAGATGAAAGAATTTAATTGGTGAGCATATAGATATGGAAACATGACTTGGAAAGGCTAGAAGGTGTTGTGAAGGTCCTGAGAGTGGTCAAAAGAGGATAAAAGCTCAGGTTTCAGAGTCCAGGGACCCAGAGGCAGCACATAATAATAATAATTTAATACTTAAATAGAACTAAATATAAATAAATACTTAAATAGAACTCTAAAGTTCATAAATGTTCTATATCTATTATTTCATTTGAGTCTCACAAGAGTTCTGTGAGATAGGTACTGTTATTGTGTGTGTTTTTTTACATGAGAAAATGGAGGCTAAGAGGACTTAGATTACTTAATGAGGGTCACCCAGCTGTTAATTGTCAGAGGTAGGATTCAAATTCAAGTCTTCCTGACTCTACCTCTAAAACTCAATATACTATTCCACCTAGTATCTTTCATGGTTTAACCTTATGTTTTATCTAAGCATTTCAGTTTTTTATTTTATATAGACATATTTATTTTTTTCTTTATTAAAACTTTAAGTGCAGCAAATTATATTAACTCCAAATTATATAGAAATGTGTATTTTATATAGACAATTTTCCCTTAGTTCATGGAAACTCCCTCATTCAGGAACATGTTGAAACTTTGGATCTCAGTGGTATCAGTTCATTTAAGTCTTCCTATGATTCTCTGAATTCCCTTCTCTTTCTACATGTTTGCCCATGCTATCACCTCTGCCTGGAGTAGGTCTCTGTGCATTTCTACTCATTGAAGTCCTACCCATGCTCTGAGTATCAGATTAAAAAAAAACAACTTCCCTTATTTCCTCCTTTCCCCCTGTTTTTGATCCCACACAGTTTGTGTGTTTCTTGTGGGACTTCTGACTTGCATTATACTGATTTGTGTATTTGTCTTGATAATTCCAGTCCTCTGTTCTGGGAAGGAACTAGATCTTCATATATCTTCACATCCCAATACCCAGTTGCACATCTTAGATATGTAATCAAATATGTTGAAATGAATTAACTGATCAATTAAAGAGGATGGGTTCGTTAGGATAGGAATGGATTTTCTCTTTTTTTTTTACATTTGTCCCCCACCCACCCTCCATGTTATCTTAAGACATCATCAAAAAGAAATCAAGATGTGTGATCAGCTTAGCACATTCATCCCTTATTACAGCTCTTCATTTTGGGGTTGTGTAAATAGCATTCAGCCTCCTGGATGAACAACTTGTCTTGGGTAGAAACTTTATCCACTTATTATAGCATGTAAGAATGGAGCATCTGTAGAATAATCTCATTCTCAGTCTTAGAGTGAAATGATTGTGGGAAAGTATTAACATGTTCCCATTTAGCATCAGGGTGGGGTCACCATCTGACTCCTCATGAACCAACACAGAATAATAGAATTTCAGATCCAGAAGAAAACTTAGATATAGGAACCCTTTCATTACAGAAAGATAATATTGGTTTACCTAGATTTTGACATGATTTGAATAAAATATCTCATCCTGTTCCAGTGGAAAATATGGAGAGGTGTGAGCCAGATGAACTGAGACTGGTTGAATGGCTTTACCCAAAGAATGGCCATTCAATAATGATATTCCCTAGAAGGGACTCTCCAGTAGAATGTCCCCAGGCACTGACCCTATACGGTTTAATATTTTTTATCAGTGACTTGGATAAATGGCATTCTTAGCAAATTCAAAGATGATACAAAGCTGGGAAGACTAGCTGACAGGAGTGTTAGGGTTCAAAAATGTCTTGAAAGGGGGGCAGCTGGGTAGCACAGTGGATTGAGAGTCAGGCCTAGAGACTGGAGGTCCTAGGTTCAAATCTGACCTCAGACACTTCCCAGCCGTGTGACCCTGGGCAAGTCACTTGACCCCCATTGCCTAGCTCTTACCACTCTTCTGCCTTGGAGCCAATACACAGTATTGACTCCAAGACAGAAGGTAAGGGTTTATTAAAAAAAAAAAAAGTCTTGAAAGGCTAGAACATTGGTCAAGTCCAATAGGATAAAATTTAATGTGGATAAAAGGGTAAATGTTAAAAATCTTACCCTCAGGTTCAAAAAAGTGAATTTGCAAGTATAATATGAACAAGGATGGTTATTTAGCATTTAGTTGGAAAAAATCTGGGGTTTTAAGTGGATTATAAAATCACCTGATGACAATAAGATGGCTAGCATCTAAAAATAAGAGTCTTGTCTGCATTCTGCCATGGTTATCCACAGATAGAATGTTGTTTTTACAACTGGGAGCCCCATTTCAAGAAGAATGTTTATCAGCTGCAGAGTATCCAAAGTTGGGTATCCAGAATGGTAGAGGATTTGAAGTCTATGGAGGAACCAGGGATGTTTTGCCTGCAGAAGACATGATGAAGGGCTTAGGGACATGATTGTAGCCTTCTGATATTTAAGGGTCTGTCAAAATGGGAACAGAAGTAGCCTTGTTCTGTTTAGCTCCAGAGGGCAGAAAAAGAAACAGTAGAGCATAGAAGAGGCAGATTGAAGCTTGATGTCAAGAAAACTTGCTAACCATTCCAGGAGTGGAATAGGTTGCCTTGGGAAGAGGCAGAATAGATTCCTCTTATTAAAAGAGGGGATTGAAAGAATTGTCAGGCATCTCGTAGAGGGGATTCTCATTTAGGCATGGATTGGATGGCAACAAAGGTGCTTCCCAATTCTGAAATCGTGTATGTTTAGGAAGGGCCTTCCCTGAAAACACACAAAGACAGTGGAGAACTTGTGACTTGCCAAGATTCCTTTCTTCTACATGTTTCTATAGGATAATAACTCGAGCTTATATTTACTCATTTCTTGGGCAGGACTGTGAATTAGTGTCTTGTCAACCGCCACCAGCTGCACCAGAAGCAAGAAGAAGTACTCACGTTCAAAGAACCCAGTGGAGATTTGGATCTTGGACTCCAGTAAGGAATTGAATGATTGAAGAGGGTTGGGGCAGGGGAGACAAGATGAGTAAAGAGGACTGGATGGGTTTTTTTTTAAAGATATGACACTAAAAACTGAGCCACTGCCCAGTGAGAGAGTATCTATAACATATCTTCATGTCTGTCAACCCCAGTGCTCGGCAACATGTGGAAAAGGAACCCGGATGAGATATGTCAGCTGTAGGGATGATGAGGGCTCAGTGGCAGATGAGGAAGCCTGTTCTACCCTCCCAAGGCCATCGGCAAAAGAAGTGTGCGCTGTGACCCCTTGTGGGCAGTGGAAAGCCTTGGACTGGAGCCCTGTAAGCAAGGAATTTATTGATTTGGGGTTCGGTGTGATGGGGTTTGGGCAGAGGCGGTGGTGGCATCAGAATAACAGCGGTCCCCTTCTCACTTAATTCCTGGCTTGAATTTCCTGATTTCCCTCTCACTGTCACCATTCTGCTGATTGAATTTCCTGATTTCCCTCTCACTGTCACCATTCTGCTGTCCGTGCCCTTGCAGTACGTGTTCACAAAATGCCCATCTTTTTTTCTTGCATGCCTGACCATATGACGGCTCTGTTTCCTTTCTGAATGTCCATCACAGTGCTCGGTGTCCTGTGGACAAGGTAGGGCAACGCGGCAGGTGGTATGTGTCAACTACAGCAACCAGGTAGTTGATCAGAGTGAGTGCGACTTGGATTACATCCCAGAAACAGAACAGGACTGCTCCATGTCACCCTGCCCGCGCCGGAGCCACGACCGGGACCTACCCCAGCACCCCTTCCAAAACAAGGACTACCGCCCCAGAAGTGCCAACCCCAGCCGCACCCACGTACTTGGTGGCAATCAGTGGAGAACCGGACCCTGGGGGGCAGTAAGTATTGGCCAAGATGTTTCTGTTCTCCCCGAGCAGAGTCTAGAGGAAACCTTCTGGAGACATCCTTGTTGTCTTGGTCTGGTCTCCAGGGATAGCACAGGTGCATTTTGATTTGATTCGATGGAGGCAAACTCTAAAAGTACAGTCATGGCCACGTGATCCGCTTTACATGCATCTATTCACTCGCAGTGACTTTAGGGACATCGCTCTGCCTTCGGCTGGAAGATGAGTGTTATGATCTGATGGTCCATGGTGGGGAGGGGGGGAATATTGGGACGGTGATGATGATAGATCCTCTGAGAGACTGACAGCTCTGATCTGTGGGGAAATTAAGCAGAGAGGGAAACTTTTAGAGAAGGAGACTTGAAATGAAAGCAATTTTCTTCCTTGCTATTTTCAAGATGAATGCACTCTCAAAATGACATAGCTGGCTATAGAATTGGAGGAAGATTATTACCCTGGATTAGGAGGTAAATGCTAGTGTAGCTAATGTGATTGGCATGATGAACAGGCAAATTAGCAAGACTTTGCAGGGAATCTTTAAAATCAGCAATGGGAAATGGACTTTGGGGAATCAGCTCCCCCCCCCCAAAAGGTAAATGATGAGGTGAAATTGCAAGAAACGGCTTCATTTAGTTGTATAGCAAGTGAGCTTAATGGAAGACAGAACATTTCCAGGTATTCCCTGACCCTGTGAAAAAACAGTAGTAGTTTACTGATTGTGATGCTTGTTGGTCAGTCATTTCAGTGGTATCCAATCCCCATTTGGGGTTTTCTTGGCAACGATACTGGAGTGCTTTGCCATTTCCTTCTCCAGCTCATTTGACAGATGAGGAAACTGAGGCAAACAGAGTTAATTGAGTCACCTGGCTAGGAAGTTTCTGAGGCCCGATTTGAACTCAGGAAGATGAGTGAGTCTTCCTGACTTCAGACTGGACACTCTATCCACTGTGCCACTTAGCTGCCCAGTTGTTATGTAGTTATTTTCTAAAGTAGTGGTTTCAGGGGCAGCTGGGTGGCTCTGTGGATTGAGAGTCAGGCCTAGAGATGGGAGGTCCTAGGTTCAAATTTGACCGCAGACACTGCCCAGCTGTGTTACCCTGGGCAAGGCACTTGACCCCCATTGCCTAGCCCTTACCACTCTTCTGCCTTGGAGCCAATACGCAGTATTGACTCCAAGATTTAAGGTAAGGGTTTAAAAAAAAAAAGTAGTGGTTTCTTATTCATTATGTTGTCTCCATCCTAATAGTTGTATCTAATTATTTAATGGGGTGAATAACATTGAATTTTAGGAGGAAAGTATCCGTTTTCAACTATGAATTTTGGTCAATAGATTGGTTTTATTTTCAGGGGAAAATATTTATTCCTGAAAGTTCTGTATGTACCAGCCTTTGATCTTATGCCTCTCTTTCCTCTGCCTTTCCCCCTTATCTTTCTTTTCATAGGTCATAAAGGATTTAGGCTTTGAGGGATTAAAGAGTGGCTAATGGAGATAATCTCTGAGTGCCCCATGATTCTTCCTGTTTCAAGAAACTCAAAACCCATACCCACGCATTGTAATGATAGCTTTTAATGCTTCCCCAGAGAAAGATGCAATTATTATTTAGGACAACTTCGGCCACCTTGTCTTCCTTTAAGGATTAAAAACCTTGCCTCTGGGCAGTGTTCCAATTCCTTTAGGATCTGGTCCATTGACTCTCCCTGCATTGGCCAATCCCATTCCTCCCCCTTTGTGCACAGAGGCTTTAGACCTAGCTAAGTAAAGCTATCCAGTCTTGGCTTGACACACCTGCTCCCTTCTGCTGCTTAAGACAACCGAGTGTTCATAAAGCCTTTAAAGACTAAAAATCTGGAGTCACCAGTGGAGCCTGCCTGGAATTGGAAGTCCATTTTGCAAGAGATGAATGAACAGTTTGCATCTTTTTTTTTAGTGAATGCAGAAGAGTTGTCTTTGTCTGCAGCTTACTTGAAAACAGCACAGCTCTCCCAAGCCATACCCTTCTTGTCAGAGACTTCAGTTGATGGAAAGGCAGCGTCCCCTTATACTGCCACCAGCCTCACTTGCTTTTAACTGATGTGGAGAGGGTGGCAGAAAGGATTTCTTTTAGATGTAATCAGCCATGGAGCACAGGAAACGTCTTAGCAAATTCACAGTTGTTCAGATTACTGAGCACCTGAACACATCAGAAGAAAGTTCTGGCTGGCAGGGGAAGCCTCCCCGGGTTCTAGAATTAGGATGAATGTCCAAAGGAATGCCAGAGAAAGCAGAGAATGCCAGGATTAGAAACAGAGGAATAAAAGAGACATTTGGCCATTGGTGTAAATTTCCAAATCTGAATCCACAAATCCTAAGAAAGGGAGCATGGGAAGAAGAATTGCTGGGATTGTTGTTGATTGTTGAGGTTTTCATGGCAAAGATACTAAAGTGCTTTGCTCTTTCCTTTTCTAATTTGCTGTTAAATGACTTGTCCAGGGTCACCCAGCTAGTGTTTGAGGCCAAATTTGAATTCAGGTAGATGAGTCTTCTAGACTCAATGCCTGGTACTCTATATCCACTGTACCTTGTAGCAGCCTTATAGTAAATCAGCCTTAAAGACGGGAATTCCTGAATTTAGGTCTTGCCTTGCACATATGTTGGCTATGAGCCCATGGATAAAACATTTAATCCCTAAGTACCAACCCGACCCAGTACCTTTATCAGGCAGGAGTTCCGTACACTGATGAAATTATGAATCAAGGGAAATACCCAACAAAAGGGTTAAAAACTTACTTAGTATTTATTAAAGGTCAGAGTAAAGTTGTAGAATAGCATGGTTTGGGGTGCAGGGACCCTGCTTCGAATCCCAACTCTGCTACCAGAGAAGTCAAGCAAGTTGCCCTGGGCAACCACCAAGATTTCCACCGTCACTTGATTTCTCTGGTTCCTCCTTGGTGGAATGCTGGGATTGGACAAGGTGGCTTCTTCCAGCTTTAAATATATGAACCTCTCTGTACTGGTCACTGAGGAAAAAAGGGAGGAAATAACTGACATGGTCACCACCCTTGAGAACCAGACAACTTAGTTGGAGACATGAGTTGGAGACACAGCTTGGGAACTCTACCGAGTTGTATATAATGAAGGATAAAAAATGCAGGTAAATGATGAATGTAAGATAGTTCCAACATGGAGGTCGACTCTTTTTTAGAGAAGTCCTACAGAGTGAAGGATGGCACATAGATGTTAATTGATCATGTACATGTAAACATGTGATGCTTACATGTTCCAGACTTTGAGTCAGGTGCAAAGGATGCAAAGATCATAAAGGAAAAGAAACAGAAACTCCATTTTGAGGAGTTTATAGTCTGTTGTAAGAAATAAAAAGAAACATGTCCATATAGAAGTATATTTACATATATTATAAAATCGTAAATAAATAGAAGGTAAATTTGGAAAAAGGCAAAATAATAAGCTAGTTTATTACATATGTTGTCTCATTTGGTCCTAACAAAACCTCTACTAAGTTAGATGAGTTATTATCCTCATTTTACACCTAAAGAAACTGAGGCAATGAGATATAAAAAGCTTGCCCAGCATCACATAACTAGTAAATACTTGGAGCAGGATAGGAAACTCAAGTATTCCTGACTCAAAGTCTAACACTGTCCTTTGTGTTCCTAGGAAGATGAGCAATGGCAGGGGACATGGGGGGAGAAGATCATCAGGAAAGATTTCATATCAATACATAGATGAATTCAAGTAGTAGAGCAGGATTTTCTCTACTCAGTCCACTCCACTACTCTTGACAATGGGTCAATGGGTTTTATATTATTATTGATTATATTATTATGTTATTCTTTTAAGCAAATAATCTTATAGAATCAAAACTCCACAGCATATGCCCAAATAAACAAACACTTGTATCAAAATATAGGTAGTGTCACCACTGTGGAAAAAACTGGAAATCTGCTTGCCTTTCAGTTCTCAAAAACAATAGAGAAGATAGGAGAGGAGGGGAGGGGAGAGGAAAGGAGAGGAGGAAAGGAGAAAGAAGGGGAAGGAAGGAGGGGGAAGGAAATGAGAAGAGAGGCTAGGAGAGGGAAGAGGAATGGATTGACATGGAGTGTAATGAGGAAGAGAAGAGAGAAGGGGAGGAGAGGGAGAAGAACTGTTCAAAGTTCTGGGGATACAATCATAAAAAATAATGTTCATTGCCCTCAAAGAGTTTACATATATTCTAATGGGAGAAGACAACAGATTTGAGGAGTGGTGGACCAGGATGGATATTTTGGTGTCTAAAGTTAGAAGTGATGGTATGGAAAATGGAGTCATGGAGTAGCCCATCTTTCCAGAATAAATTTGCTTGGTTTCTAGAACTAGTAAAGGGGGTTGGTGGCGGGGGGTGGGGTGGGGAAGGGAGGATCAGAAAGGTCTCTGAAAGTCCCAATTACTAGTATTTTATTTGTTTTTCTTTTTTAATACATTTCCACATAAATTTTCCAAAGTTATATGATTCAAATTGTCTCACTCCCTTCTTCCCTCCCCGCTCCCAGAGCTGACTACCAATTCAATCTGGGTTATACATGTATTATCTCACAAAGCATATTTTTATATTATTCTTGTTTTAAGCAAATAATCCTATAGAATCAAAACTCCACAACATGTGCCCAAATAAGCAAACACTTGTATTTTATTTTATTTTTTATTTTTATTTATTTATTTATTTTTAAGCCCTTACCTTCCATCTTGGAGTCAATACTGTGTATTGGCCCCAAGGCAGAAGAGTGGTAAGGGCTAGGCAATGGGGGTCAAGTGACTTGCCCAGGGTCACACAGCTGGGAAGTGTCTGAGGCCAGATTTGAACCTAGGACCTCCCGTCTCTAGGCCTAGCTCTCAATCCACTGAGCTACCCAGCTGCCCCCCAAACACTTGTATTTTAAAGGCCATACATAAATACAAAGACATTCACATGCATCATTGATTCACTGGGAAAAATAACAAATCTGCAGCACATACACAAATTAGTGTCTTTGATGGCATAGTTTAAAACCCAAACCAACCCCTTTTTGGCGGGTGGTCAAGGACTATGACAGCTAATAGCAGATAATGGCAAGGAGTAAGAGTACTGTGGTATGGGAAGGAACAACTTGATGTGGGATGAAGCTGGAGAAATAATGGTATTTGCTATTTTGATATCATAGTATTTGTTTGGATTTAGATAAGGCTTAAAAATTCAGTATCTGAACATAGACCTCAAAATTGTTGCTGATTCAACGCAAGACTTGTAGGATCTTGGGAACTGAGTTGCTTCTGTAACAGATAGTTCTTTTATAAGTGAATTGGGCTATTTTGAACAGGGGGAGCCAGCAAACACACAGTTTGGAAAGATAAGGAAATTTTTCTAAGGAGAAAATACTCCTGAGATGCAGATAAAATGAGACGACTATGCAAAGATAGCATGGAAAGTTATTGTAGTGCATCACTGGGACTGGGAAAAGCATGATAGGAAATAATGAGGATTCAGATGTTTCTGAAAAGAATTTTGGCCATTTGGATGTGACCAAAACTCATTGGAGAAGTGAAAAAGCAATGAGCTTCTACTATTGATCACTAGGAAAGGGCTGAGTAGAAAGTAGATGGTCACAACCGTTATATTGAAAGCTCCCTTACTTGCTTATTGATTTCAAGTCAGATGAGACCAGAGAGGCCATCTCATCCAACCCCCTTATTTTACAGTGGAGAAAACTGAGTCCCAATGACATTAAGTTGCTTACACATGGCAGGGTAAGGATTAGAGCCCAGATCCCCCAACTCTTAAGCCAGGGCTATGGGTGTCTTTAATGTGATCATTGTGGAAAGCATCTCACTCTCCCCTTTGTTAACTTGACATTTAAGCTTAATTTCAGCCACTAGATATTTACCAACTGCAGGATTTAGCCCATTGGTTGTAGATAGCTGAATCAAAATAAGCACTTAGTTTTGAGTGGCAATATTTATTTTTAATCTTACCCATCTTGACCTCTCAGAGAGATGCTGTGCAGAAAAAGAAAGTGTAACTGCTGCCTTTTTATAGCATAGTCATTTCTGGATATACGTTCCTGCCCACACCCCACACTACCATACACACACATGCATGCATGTTCACACACACACACACTCACACAATGTGAGTCCTTCCATATCGTAAAGAAAAGCAATTAAGGAAATGCAATTCACTAGCCCTGTTGACCTCCTCTGACTATGCACAGAGGACTAGGGAGGTGATGATCCTCCTGCCACCTCCTCTGGTTAGTTCATGGCACTGCAATTTAGGAAGAGGTATTTTAATGGTTAGAGGAATTATTAACATTTGAGGAAATAAGCATGACTAGTATTAAAATCAATCATATTACTAATAGACTTAAAGTACTCCCAAGGACCATTTGCTTCAGTTAGGGGTCTTCATTTGAGTACTAAATCTATTTTTCTATAAGATCATGGATGTAGAGATAGAAAGAACTGCAATCTAGTGCAAGCCCCTCATTTTACAGATAAGGAAACTGAGATCTAGAACAATCAAGGGATTTGCCTGCAGTCACTCTGCAGTAGTAAGTGATCATGTTAGTTTCATTTTCTCTTTTCCCAGGATCCTTATTGGTTTTTCTGTTACTCCGGGTTAGTTTATAATCTTTTAACAATGCCTGCTCTATGAATAATGTACCATAATTCCAAATTGTCTAAGATTTAAAACAAGTATCAAACATGCCTCTCACTCCCAGGATACACAGTAACTCGACAGCACATAGAGACTCCAGTAGTACTCTCCAGGATGACTTCTCATCAGAGTTTTCAAGATACTTTTCATCCCATTGGTCCTATACCTGAAATTAGCTCTTATTGGTAGCAAAAGACTTGGATTAATTTTTTAAATTGATTTATTCAGTGCTCCAGTACATGTGCTGGTGGGTTCCAGCGGCGAGTCGTTGTCTGCCAAGATGAGAATGGATATGCTGCAAATGATTGTGTGGAGAGACTCAAACCCGATGAGCAGAGGTCGTGTGAATCTGGCCCCTGTCCTCAGTGGGCTTACGGCAACTGGGGAGAGGTGAGATTCTCTACTACCTTCTTTACACTTTGCTTATGGGAATGGTGGATTATTTGTTTTTTTGGAGGGAAGTTGACGAGAGAGACTTGGGGTGAAGTCAGAACCTGTGATTTCTTTCGTGTCCAAACCCACCTCCAAGGAAAGACTCAACAATGATGTTTATGGACAATTCCTATAATTTATGTCATTAAAGAGCTACCTAAGGCTATGTGACTTGCCCACTAGTTTATGTCAAAAGAAGGATTTAAGTCAAATTCTTCCTGTCTCTGTAGATAGCTCTGTCTATTCATCTGTGTCATTCTTCTTACAGTTTATGTATTTTAAAGGAGGTGAAACCACCTATCAAATTTGCTTCTTGCATTTACTAATCTAATCCAATCTACCAAGTATTTATCGGTCTTCTACTGTGTGCAAGACTTTGTTTGGGTTTTTAGGGGGGGTTAAAATTATTTATTTTTTCAGTTACATATAGAAAAAATTTTTGATAGTCTTTGACATTTTAGGATTCAGATTTTCTTTCTCCCCTTTCCCCCTCTTCCCTGAGGCTGTTTTGTTCAGGACTCTTAGCTGGGTCCTGCATTTACAAAGACAATACCCCACCTCTAGTCTCTGCCCTCATTTAAGGTCTCTAAATCTCACTTATTCCATCTGTAAAATGGGCATATTATTACCTGCCCTACCTACCCTTCACCATCTGTAAAATACTTGCCCTATGTGTCTCATAGGATTATCCATTGAACAGTATATGTAAATAACTTTTCAAAATTTTAAACTATATAAATGTTAGCTCTGATATTATTGTTCTTATTGAACTCATTCATTTGGATTAGTAAGGCAGTAATCTCAAATCATCAGCTGTTTTCTCGATCTTTCAGAAAACTGTCAGCCAACCATTTTTGTCCTTCTAAAAGTGTTTTAATCATTAAATGAGTGATCAGTAGTTAACATATGAAAACACTAGCTTGAACAATATTGACTTTAGCCTCATTATTAATGGGTTTAAAGCATTCCCAGAGTTTATTTTATTAAGCAAGTAAATGTTTTCTTCAAGCCTTCTTTTCATTTAAGCATTAAGTCTATTTTTCAAACAACTGGAGATTGTTGTGATTTTCAACCAAGGAAAGAAACCTCAGAGGCCATCTAGTCTATCACTCCTTCATTTTACGGATGAGAAAAATGAGATCCAGAGAGATAAAAGACTTGCCCAGGGCGACAAATCAGTGGCAGGCCTGGGATTTCAATGTAAATCCCCCAACTTCAATTCCAACCCCTTCCATTGTAACTTGCTACTTCTTTTCTCTGGTTCCTTGGGTTTAGAAAAGACCCAATATTTCTGAATTTGGAAAGTTTTAATGCATGCAGTGCGATTATTCCCATCTGAGCTGTGTTTTCTCTTTGGAGTGAATAATTATTAATGCGTCGTCTATTTTTTAACTCCTCAGCTGTTGTTTGTTCAAAATTCTAATTTGCTGGGCCATGAAGTTTGTCTTGAAGTAGCTAGGTCCATTTCTAGCAACTTCTGAATTCACAGGATGAAACAAAGAGACCGTGTTGCCCTCTTGTTTTGTCTTAACTATAAATGTTATATCTAGACATCAGGATTGAGGGTTAGAATAACTAGGAGAAAGCACACATAAGACCATTTGAGCCCAGTGGATGTGTCAGTCCAAATACTTGCCTCGCTAATATAATGTGTTTACATTTCGTTGTGTCAAACGTAATTCAGAGGCCACAAGCAGCCGTCAGAATTTTGGTTGGCTTCCATTATCTCATATTGGCAGGCTCCACTAAGAGAATAGAAGAGGAAGCTCTGCTTGGTGTGTCGTATATACATGCTTCCAGTTTCCCTGAACTCCTCATAGAGCAGAACCCATCTCTTATGTGAATCTCTCTCCTGGGACTATGACTAAGCCTCTGCTATTGCAGAACACCAAGAGAGTCAATGAGTTGTACATGATTTATGCTTTCATCACCAACCAGAGCATGCAATTTCTGTTGGAGACCTGGCTCCTGACATCATGGCGTCATGGAAGTGAAATCCCTTTCTCCCCAGCAACGTTATCCAAGAAACACAATTCCCTTCCTCTATCAAAAGGCTTTGCTGTTGTCAGAAATCAGAACTTCCTCTCATATTCCCATCAACTTGCTTATTCATCCTTTTGAAAGGTCTGTTTGTTCAAGAAATGAAGTCAGCTTCAAAACTCTTTGATGCAATCCCAAAGAGAATATCAGTGATTGGAATAGGAAAAAGTTCCTTGAGACAGTTGGCAATTCATAGACGTACATGCTTAGATTTTTCTTCTAAACAAGCCTGGGATATTTTGGTGCAATGCCAAGAACCAGTGCTCTGGAGTTAGAGGTCTCAAGTTCAAGTCTCCCTTTTCGCATTACCTGTATAACTTTGGGCAAGCCACCTCTCTGTGCCTTACTTCCCTCATGTCTCAACTGTAGAGTTTACACCACATGGCCTCTGAGATCCTTTTCAGCTCTGATTCTGGGATCCCATCTCACAAAGTCTCCCTTCACTTTTAGTTAGGTGACCTTCTATTTATGTAGACCTCTCAGGAAAGGTGATGAACTGGAATGGGGAACTATTGCCTGTAGTACTTTATACTTAAGGAATTCCAGGCTCCTTACATCCTGGTAGAGTAGAGCCTCATTGATGTTTGAGTTGCTGTACTTGGAACAAAAAAATACCATCATCTGTGTGCCATCTTGCTGGTGATGGTCCTCTCTAATTAGTTTGTCTGATCTGTTGACAACCGTCCCAGGGTTTTGTCAGTGGAAAACACATATTTTGTGGCAATTTGACAAGATCCATGAAAGCCTGTGTTTGCTGTCCTAGCCTCATAGCCCCTAAGCCATTTCCATACTGTCGTGAGGCATTAGAATAGAACATTGGTGGAGATAACCTATGATAGACCATCATATTCTCCATTCGAGGTGTGATCCTATTTACCAAACACCTGTTCCATCCTCAGTTGTCCTAGGATTACATTTTGACTGAGAAATCGCCAATACAAAACAAGAGAAAAGCTCCTCTTCCCCCCTCCACACATTTGCTGTTGGGATGACCTTCACCCACATCCATTATTTTTCTTTCAGTGCACCAAGCCATGTGGAGGAGGAACACGGACTAGACTGGTGGCTTGCCAGCGCCCAGATGGGGAAAGATTCATGGATCTGAGTTGTGAAATTCTGGATAAGCCCCCAGATCGCGAGCAGTGCAATACTCATGCTTGCCCTCAAGATGCAAGGTGGAATTCTGGCCCTTGGAGCTCGGTACGGACCTAAATCTTAATGTTTGTTCGTTGGTGTCTAGGTGCTCCATAATCCATCTAATTAGACATGCCCTGTGCTGGGGTGTTTGGGGAAAAACCACTGGGACAGATGCTGTTGTGTGTCTGGCATAACCTCCCTGATGATAGACTGGTTTTGGTGGAAGGGATGGTAATTCTGCCAGGTCATTGGACCTATTTAGGATCCACAACAGAGAGAACTTAACATGTGGGTCCCTTTCCCTCAACTTGGCTCAAAAGGGCAAATATATACATTTTGTGGCTAAACATGGCTAAAACCAAAGAAGAACATAATTCACAATTTCACATTTTTAGACTATACCCAGTAACAACTATGGGATGTACATTTCAGCATCCCTCCGGGATCAGTGATGTTATCATAACAAGCCCATCCTCTCTCCTCCTCCAGTGTAGACTATGGCCCCATTTCTACTTGATTAGACAGTTCCATGAATTGCTCTAACTCTCCACTCCACATCTCATCAGCCAACCCTTTGATGATGAATCCCTTATGATATATTAGGGACAAAACAATCCCTTTGATTTTGGCAGACTGAAGACTTGGGCTCAAAGTCCTTAATTTCTTAAGCTAAATACGGGCATTTTTGGTTTGAATATATTTTGTACAAGTGGAACTTTTTGTGTTTTTTTCTCTCTTGTGATTGAATAGGGTAATAATCTGCTTATTGAAGCTAAAGCAGATTTGGATTCAACTATCTGATAATAGTCTGTGTTCCTTCCTTTTTTGGGTTGAGTGACTGTAGAGTGACAGACTCAGTGATTACCGAGACTGTTGCCTCTAAAGCAAGCAAAGTGAATATAACAGTAGAATCAAAGATTTGGTGACAGTCTAGATAACCCAAATGTTTGTGCCTATGTTGACAGTAAAACCAGTGTTACCACTTTTCCCCTTCTAACCAATCTTAATGTTTATTGAGACTCTATTTACAAAGCAGACACAGTGAACCCATTGAACGAACTGGAGATTTGATGGCTGTTGAGAATCTCCAAATATTTTCACCCCTGTTGACAGTCAGACCAGTTTCACTTTCCCTCTTCTCTCCAACCACAGTCTTCTTGATCATTAAGACTACCGATGAAGCAGACAGATTTCATGATAGTCGAGATGCCTCAAATATTCCCAACCTCACTGTGACAGCAGTCTTAATGCATACTGAGACTGTACCTGTAAAGCAAAGTGAACATGGTGGTACAGCTGGTGATTTGGTGGTCGTAGAGATGTCCTCGAAGGTTTTCATCTCCATTAAGACAGTAAAATGAGCCTGACCATTTTGCCCCTCTAATCTAGGCTTCTGTTCCTACTGACAAATGTGCCAGTGTAAACGCTATGTATAGACCACTGGGACAACTCTTTGGAAACAGAATCAAGGACTTTGTAAATGTAGTATTTCAGATGAATAAGCTGTACATTGGGAGGGCTGCTGGGGAGGGAGCGACACCTGCGATCTGGGATGGTTACTCAGTAAATGCAGTAGATTTTCACATGAAGACAGTATTTGCACTAAACCCAAATTTAGCACTGTGTTAAATCATTGTCAGTTAGCAGTTTTATTTTACTTTGTTTTTTAATTCAGTATGGTTACGGGGAATATTCTCTACCATTATGAAATAAGTCACTTAGTAGGTCTGTTTATGGACATTACTGGTACTTCATATCATTTCTGAGGATATAATGATTTGGGTCTCTGAGATGAAGTTATAGCACTGGCTATGTAAATATAATATTCAGAGTAAGTCTGAGCCTAGAAGAATTTAAAAGATAACCTCCCTTACCATTAGCTAGATCGCAAGCATAGAATTCTTTTCACATGCCTAAGAACTAGATCTGAAATGCTCCTGATTCTCTGAAATCTACAGATCAATAGTTCTTCTTCCCTCGCTTTATTTGGCTTTTGACAATGGGACAGAGAGAGATATTTTGTGGAAGATCATGATGTGTTCCATGATTCTGAATTAGCAATGTGAGGGTCAGTCATCCCTAGGTCCCTTAGTAGAGAACCATGCATTCCTGAGGTTATTTTTAGCATGCATTTGTGGCCTCTTAGCCTAATGAGTTCCATAAACTTAACTAACTCCTAATTTTTTAAATCTTCCCTTTCAAGCTTGAAGATGGAGGATGAGTAGCCCTAAATTCTCTTTTCCCATGATTCAAAGAATAGACCTATATTTAGCCTAGCTATCTACCCTTCTGTTCCATAAATACATCTTTATACTTATTCTACATAGGGGAAAAAACTATTTGGGAAAAAGGATGAGGGAAGGAGGAGGAAAAATGTCAGAATCATTGTGTATTAGAGGAGGAATGGTCCTCTGAGGGATTTTTTTATCTTTGTTCTCTTTGCCCATCATCATGGAGCTAGTTAATATTTTGTACAAACACTTGGAAAATGTCACTTCAACAAAGCCCAAACTTAAGTTACTCCTCAGCTTTCCACAACTGACTCCAAAGGTAAGGACCTAGGGACCATGGACTTAATGATTTTTATTAAGTAGAAGGGAATATGCCCCAAATATTGCCAGCTCCTACTCCCAGCCCCTTTGGGTGTTTCTCTCATTTTTGGTGCTCCCAAATAGAAAGATTTTTACCATTTTTTAATCAAAGCTTTTAGTTTCCTAAATGATGCCGTTACCCATGATTTAAAAATAGAAGGGGAATGTTCAGATGAGACACTTCCATTGACCAGAGCAGGTCCCCATTTTCTTTGCCATTTATAGTCCAAGAATTGCCTCAAATGTTGAGTATTTAGGTGACTTGTCTAGGGTCATACAACCTGGATATGTTGGAGGACTTGAATCCAGGAACTTCTGCCTTTGAGGCCAGCTTTCTATTTACTCCTCAATTCTGCTTCTTATGTTGGGGTTAGGGAATTTGGCTTCATTCCAGATGTAGTCTCTGACGTTGGAGGCCAGCCCACTCTATACTAAGCCTGGGTTTCTCTTGATGCCCTCTAGAAACAGCTGGATTACTTTGTTTTGGCTCACATCCATTCATATTCAAATAAAGCCATAAGCATAGAAGTTTAGGGTTCAAGATAGAAACATGTATTGTCTTAATCAGTTTTCAAATTTAGAATTTGATGATATTGAATTAAATTTTTTTGCACCTGCTCAGTATTCTCTGAAACTGTCATTGAGGGAGAAATATGGTGCTTTGTGCCTTCATTCACAGAAATATATGGGCACCCCCATTCATTCTCAAATGTGCACAGCTCACATCAGTGTTAGAGATGCTTTGGACACAAATGCCTTTCTGTGATTTCTAGTTAAAGTGAACATTGACGTTGGGCATTTCACAAGTTGCTTACCATGTCAGTAACAAGTGAGACGGGTTTTTCATCATGTTGAAAAGCTTACAATTGAAAATACTTTCATAGCTCCACGGGCCCTGAGTGGGATGTCCTAACAGATTTTTGCTTTGCCAAATTTCCATCGCAGGGTTTTAGACTTCATGTTCATTTCTGTGGATGCTATGTAATATTTCTTCCCAACTCTAAATTGAATCTTACCTCAGTCAATTCTACCAATAGCCATAAACCTGCTGAAGGCATTCAATTTGGTGCTTCAATAGTCAGAATTGTCAATCATGCCAATATTCTACTCAAGGCGGTAACATGTCGCTTTGGAATAGGACGTTTTCAGAAAGTGACCAAATCTTACTGTTAGTTTCTAAGAGATGTGCTTTTCTCCCCCAAATCACGCTCACAAAATGGAATCAGTCCAAAAAATAAATCACTCCTCCAGGCTTCCTTGTGTGCAGAAGTTTACAGGGACAGATGGATATGGGAATAGCCTCATTCAGCATTGGTACTTCATGAAACTCTTCCAAAACTATCCAACAGGCTTGTCAAATAAGAAGTTTGATTTCCCAGCCTAGGTTTTGGGGTCAAAAGTAAGGGGCCAAGTGGCCATGTTCCAGGCATCGTTTGAATCTCTCTAGATTGAGGCACCCCAGTTTAAAGCCTTGAAGAAAAGACTCCAGGGATATATAAAGAAATTCATCTGTAAACATGGAGCTTCTGATGTTTAAATTCTAGAGAGAATACAATGGAATCTCTAGAGGCAGAGGACCTTGGTTCAAATCTAAAAGTGACCATATCTCTGAAATGCATTATTTAGTCTTTTTATATCCCCTGCCCCTGCCCCAAAAAGCCTGTACCCTTAATCCCTAGGTAGTAGAGGTATAATGAGTATACATAATGAATCCCAGAGGAAGTCATCAGAAGAGTTTTAGAGAGTAAAAGCACGGTCAAAGGATGTAGAACTATCCAGAGAATTCTAGAATGCCAAGATAATGGATCGTGTTTATAATTAAGATGGAAAAAAAATTCTGTGGGCAATGACTTCAGGACTCATAATAGGTCTAAAACCATTCCTTAGGCTTTCTCTGAATAGACTTTATTGTACCAGTAGAAATTGCTTAGCTCATTTGTTCATGACAAACCTATAAACTCTTTTGTAACAGAGATCTGGTTTAGGTGCCTTTGAAATTATACTTGTCAACTTGGATAATGAGAATTGATGAGCTCTTAAGGACCAAAGAACTGGGCTTGGGTTGCTGCCTAGCTGACTTATGGATTTGTGCCTACCTCATTTTCATGTTAAAGTGTGCAACTACTGTATGTAGTATGAGGGAAAAGTTTGACTGGTGTTTTCAATCACCTCACTGCTTCCAGCTATTAAAAAAAAGATTGTAAATATGACTATCATTTTTGAACACCTTTTAAAAAAACAGACAAACCTTATATTGCCTGGCTATCTTGAGCAATATAGATTTCTTTGTATTTATGTGTAATAAAAACATATTTATTTTTCCAATATTGTTATTTAATTTCATATACAATGTTTTTGGCAGCCTTCAAAGACAAGTAGAATGTAATCAAAAAATGCATGTAAATATTTCCTTGGCATTAATAAAAATATATATTTACATTTTGTAAATCCCCCCCCCACTTAAGAAATCAGAGTAACCAAATGGCAATTTTCATGTAATATGATAGTTTCAATTGTATATGTTGAAATGATATTTTTCTAAAATATTTCTGACTTGGAAATGGTACTCAGTGATATAAACAAAGACTTTTGGGGGCCAAATACTTTGTTGATTTGTCTTTTCTAATATTTATTATACTGATTAAAAATTGGGTTTCAACGATAAACTATGCACGAATTTCTTATTGTGCTTATGTTGATAGCTTTAAGCCATAGCCACTGGGCAACACAAGATTGGGAAGAATGACTCTGAAGCATAGCTAGATTGATTATGCTTAGGTTATCTGGAAATGGACTCTCTTCTGAACTTTTAAAACTTTGAATGTAGAAAGTATTTAGGATGAATGAAATCCAGTATTTACCTTATATCAACATTATCTGATTAATTTTAATGTTGCCTCTATGATAACAGAATTGTGATTTTCTACATTCATATCATTAAATTAGCACCCCTTTTAACGAACAGAATTTATTGATGTTTCTCGGGTAGAAAATTACTCCTTTTTAAGTTTAGAAAATGGGAAACCCTGTCTCTTTTTCTTTTTTTCTTTATAGAATTTAACATTAGAAAATCTTTCTAGGTTACCAGGTAATTCATATTGTTATTACCTAATGTTTAGAAAATTTTATTTAATTTAGACTTTTTAAAGACATTTTATTTAGACATTTACATATAATACCCATAAGGCAGCATTGTTTTGTGTTTTTGTTTGCTTTTTGAGTCTAAGGAATACAAGGATGGGAGAGAGAACTGAAACAGAAATTTCACAAACACTGTCTTCGTGATAGGTCTCCTTCCTTTTATCAGAAAAGACGTAGTCATTGTTCATAACTAAGGTGAGGGAATAGAATCATAGAAGGAGCCCGCTTATCGCCATCAGAAATAGTTAACCAAAAGTGATCATTGGAATTGCTCTTTAGGAAATTAGTAATATGGTCTAGACTCCCTGATGGCAACCACTGTGCTTTCTTCATTTTTCCATTCCTAGTACAGTCCCCTCCGTGTACTAGATGTTCAGTAAATGTTTGTAGAATTGAGTTGCTATCAAGTTCTAGTTACCAAATCGGCTAGCTTTACCTCCTCAATATATGGCCCCAGTTTCATTGGATTGGGCAGAATTGGGCAGAATTAGCAGTTGAGTATTTTTTGAGGATCCACAGCAATGCTGACATTTCGAGGCAGCCTCGCTGGCATCCCCCCTTGCCTGCATTTTTCTATTTTTGTGTTTTGAAGTAGGCTGAAGGAGAGAAGTTGGTTGTTTGACTCTGAGGGGGAGGGTGTTTGCTTGCTGATTCACGTCACTGGGATAGCCTTTGTGGAGGCAATGGGAACGGAGAAGAATTTTGGAATGTAGAGTAGGAGGGACAGTTTATTCCAAGCTGAGCTGGTAAGAAGGAAAACATTAGAGTTGAGTAGGGGCAGCCATGAAAAGATTACTTGATTGGGACTGATAAGGGAAGGAAGAATCAAAGTTTTATGTTAATATCATGCCACCTCCCCATCCCCACTTCATCCCCTTTTAAAGGTAAAACTACTGAGATTAGAGAAAAATAATTAAAAGAGAAATAGCATTTGGCTTTTATATTCTTATAGTTCAACCTGCACTTCTTCCCCCCCCCCACACACACACCAAAATGCCCCCCAACACATTGTGAATTGCCATTAGCACATATTTGTCTTTGTACCCCCTACCCCTAACATAACATCTGTCACAAGGAAGGAGTTTAATAAATGTTTTATTGCTTGATGCATGGATAGATAGAAGCTTATGGCCTAATAGAATACAATAAAGAGAGAGGTAATATGGGGAAACAATGATAAGAATATTGGATTTGGAGTCAGAGTTTCTGGTTTGAATCCTAACTCAACTCTTTACTATTTGTGTGATCTTGGTCAAGTCACTTGATTTCCATGGATCCCATTTTCCATCTTTTATAAAATAATGTGGTCAGACTGTCCCTTCCCTCTCTCTAAGTTCAGTGATCCGATGACAATGCCAGACATAGATATGATTTAATCCTACTAGCACTCCATAGGAAGCTATTCTTAGATTGATACCCTTTTTGAAAGGGGATTTGCCCATAATTTTTCTCTATAAAATGGCACTCCTGAATAGCTGAGAGCACATGAACTTTACCAAACCTGGAAGACCAATAGAATGGGCTTCTTCTCTGGCATATAGTAAAGAAAAAAAAAAAAACATCAGTCAAAGGATTGAAGAGAGGCAAAAAAGCAAGGTCAAATAAATGGGTACTTTATTCATCTTCATTGTCAACAGTGGGACCTTTGATCCTGAAATGAATGTCCTCTCTGGCATCCAGAGCCTGCCTCGATCTGGATATTTTACTCATGCCAATAAAAGAGTTAGAATGAGAATAAATTGTCTTTTCTTTGTGATGGCGGCGGGGAGGAAGGGAGCATGGGACCAGCACAGAGGGCAGGGAAAGCTACAGGGATGTGTTATTGGTGACATTTTCTAAATCTATAGGCCAAGAGATGGGAAAGTGGAGAGAATGACTAGAGAGGGATGCTTGTGACATAGGAAGCCGCATCTATTCAAGCCTCCTTCCAAAGTAGGAAGAGGGAGAGGGGGACATCCATAGCTTCGAAAGGCAATGAACCAGCTGAGCAGAACACTTTTCCACTTAGAAAAATATTTGAATAAAAAACAATAGGCTTTTTGGGTCTCCCAAGTGGCTAAGCCAAGGCTTAATGATTAGCTTTGCCTTTGCTACCTTCTGTCCTGGTCAGGGAGGTTGGCGGAGAGAGGCGAGCTGTTGTTTGTAGAAAGCTGAAGGGCATTCCTCCGTGTTTGCACAGGAGAGACCATATGTGAAAAGAGAGTAGCAGAAAGAGTCCATCTGGGCCAAACTTGAGTGCGGGAAGGTCAAAGCAGCTATTACAGAACTACTTTCCTCTTCCATCAGCTTTCTCTGGCTAACCATCTCTAGTGAAGCCGTGCTTGTTTGAGCTCCCCGATGGGCCAGGATTGGTAGGCTGTGTTTGAGAGATGTCTTGTCATCAAAGAGACTACGTCTCCCCTTTTTTTAAGGACTGGAGAGGCCTGGAGAAAGATGCTTCTAGTGGACTTTCCTCCTTTTAGCCGTGGAAAATAAAATAGATGGGTAAGGGGATTGTTTCTGATGTGTCATCGCTAGGTAGAGATCTAGCCAGTAACTAGATGTAGAGGTCCATTGTGTATATTTAGTTTTAAGCAAAGATGCTAAAAAAATACTTGGTGATTGAATTTGTCTCAGTACCATTAAAAAAAAACAACCCTTATCTTCCATCTTAGAATCAATACTGTGTGTTTGTTCCAAGGCAGAAGAGTGGTAAGGGCTAAGGCAATGGGGGTGAAGTGACTTGCCCAGGGTCACACAGCTGGGAAGTGTCTGAGGCCAGATTTGAACCTCTCATCTCTAGGCCTGGCTCTCAATCCACTGAGCTACCTAGCAGCCCCCTCAATACCATTTTTAAAAGGAAATTCTCACATCTGCTGTATGTTTTCTTTGAGGGTTTGGGGAACAGAGACAAGACCAGAATCTCATTTAGAGATTGTCCTGGTCTCCTGCTTATGAATTATAGTTTATGAAAAACACCAGAATATATACATATCTAAAACTGCAAGTAGGACTGTTTGTATCCTAGGGCAAATTTGGTTAAGAATAGCTTGGGTTGGGAGGCACGTGGGGGGTAAGTGGTTCAAACTCAGTTGCAGTTGTTCTGTGAGAAAGGGCTCGCTATGCCTGGAGAAGTCAGGAAATAAGGTGGGATCAGAAGAGGAAGGGGTATTACAGAGAGGTAACCTGACATAGCTGCCCAAGCTCAGTGGCTCCAGAGGTTGGTGTGGGCTAGCAGGAATGCCAGGCTTTTGAGAAGGGCTCATTTTCCATATTTCAGCAACCTGGAACAAAGCCCAGTTTGCCCACGTTCGGTATAACACCGTTCAGAGGCAATCCAAACCTGTGCCCATCCGTGAGACATAAGGGATTAGTATTTGTCCAAAAGCATCTGGGCTTCCCAATATGTATCACCACTGAACCCTGAAATGGAATTTGCAGTCAAATCCTTGAGATTACCAAAGATTTTCATCTTAAAGTGACCCTATTGATCATCTAATTCAAGCCTTGGTCATCCAGTCCAATCTCTTCATTTTACAGTTGGGGTAACAGGTATGAAGTGGCAAAAACAGGAATTAAACTCAGACCCTGGGACTCTCCGTCAGACCCTCTCTGAGTGCAGTGCGATAGATCCAAAACTGATTTGTAAGACTAGTAGATGATTTCGTTAGTGAGAGAACTTGAGCCCTGACAACCACCCATTCAAATGAAACCTTACCTGGTGGCCCTTACTGGTTCGTCTCCCTCAGTGTTCTGGCCTGTGTTGATACACAAAGTAAAGCCAGAAAATTGTCCAGCTAAATTGGGACCAAAGTACCCCAACCCTAAACTATATGAGTCATTGTATGGATTAAAGGTTTGCATCCTAAATCACTAAGGTTCTATCCCATGCTTCCATGATTATGTGATTCCATGATTTGTGACGTGGATCATTTCTAAAATACATCATTTCAATTTTGTTTATGTATATATAACACCTCCCCCTATTTTCTATAACTATTCGAGAAATGGGTACATTCTCTATTTATTCATTAGTATGATGTGAATATCACATGACGTGAGTAAAACTATCTCAAGATGAGTATTTTTGTTTGGTTCCTTTTCTATAGGACCTAGAGTAGGAAGGGGCTTTAGAAATCATTGTCAACCCTTCCTTTCAGTTGAAGAAAGTGAGACCCAGAGTAGTGAAGTGATTTACCCAAGGTCCCACAAGTTGCAGAGTCAAGATTTGAATCCAAGTTCAATTTTGAAGGCTTCCACCACCTCATGACAAAGGTGGATGGTAGTCATGAAAAGTATTCTCTTTAAAATTAATGGGAAAAGAGCCCAGCTTTGGGGACAAAAATGCACTATTGGACAAAAACTGCTTGGAAAATTGGAAAACAGTGTGGGAGAGATTCTGTATAGATCAACATCTCACACCCTACACCAAACTCAGAGTAGGTGAATGACTTGAATATAAAGAAGGAAACTGTAAGTAAATTAGGTGAACACAGAATAGTATACATGTCAGATCTATGAGAAAGGAAAGATTTTGAGAGCAAGCAAGAGTTAGAAAATATTATAAAATGTAAAATAAATAATTTGGATTACATTAAATTAAAAAGGTTTTGTACAAGCAAAAATTAAATAAATAAATAAAATAAAAATTAATGGAGAGAGGGCGCAGCTTGGTAGTTCGGTGGATCGAGAGACAGGAGGTTCTGAGTTCAAATCTAGCTTCAGAATCTTCTTAGCTATATGACCCTGTGCAAATCACTTAATCTCCATTGCCTAGCCCTTGCTGCTCTTTTGCCTTTGGAAGGTGAGGGATTAAAATTTTAAAATAAAAATATAGAGAGCCACTAGGATTCTCAGTGGATAGAGAGCCAGGCCTGGAAGTGGGAGGTCCTGAGTTTAAGTCTGGCCTCAGACACTTCCTAGCTGTATGACTCTGTCAAGTTTCTTAATCCCTGTTGCCAGCCCTTGCCTCTCTTCTGCCTACATCCAACATACAGTATTGATTCTAAGACAGAAGGTCAGGGTTTAAAAAAATTAATTTGGATGACAAGCAAACAATGAATGGGATCTTTTGAAACTTTAGGAGAAAACTTTGGGTTCACTGTGCATTAAATAGTTCACAAATGAGTAACCAATCCAAGACAACTTCCTGGCTCTCTCTAATGACTTCGGGTAATCCAAGAGGAGGAGGAAGAGAACAATGGCACTCAAGGTTGGGAGTCATCTAGTGTACTAGTGAGGAATCAGGAACCAAAGTTTAGCAGGTAACTGAGAGGGAGGGAACAGATTCTTTTTCTCATCCAAACTAGGTAGACAGCAGAGAATGTCAGAGGCAAACAGAAGGAAAGGATTCTAGCTTTCTAGAGTGTAGACTTAGAAGGACTAATTCTGGGGCCAGGCTGGGTAGGGAGCCAAGGTAAGCAATGAGAGGAAGGTGAAGTACTGTGAGAATGGGAGTGGTAAAGGAACCAAAGGTCCCAAAGGGGGCAAAGAGCAGATGGGAGAGGTGGAAAGGTGGAAGAGGAAGGACATTATTGTAGGCAACTGAGGGGTCAATCTCACTGGAGGCAAAACATTACTGACTGATGGTGTGGTTCTTGGCATGGCTCTGTTTGTGGGTGGCAAGTTGAGATGAAGGTCACTGTACTTGAATGAAGAGTCATTGGGAGGCCAAGGTCTTCAAAGTTCTTCTTTGGAATAGCAGCCAATCTCCTGACATATTATTCCTCTCTTCATAAGACTTTTCCTTTATTTCATTACGACTTCACCCTAAATCTCCCCATTGAAAAATGGTTTAAAAGAGTCTAGGGCCATATTGGCAAACCTATGGCTTGCATGTCAGAGAAGCCTGCTCCCTTCCCCCTTTCCACACTCCTCTGAGGATATTTCTCAAATCACCTGCCCCTCTGCCCAGGAACCCATTGGGAGCACTTCCTCCCTCCCCTCTCTGGGATAAGGGCAAGGGGGCGGGGGAGGCTCATATGCATCATGAGGGTCACAATTTGGTCTCTAAAAGGTTCTCCATCCGTAGTCTAGGGGATGAATGGCCAAAGTCAAAATGGAGAATTACCCTAGGAATTAGGGATTAGAGCTGTGATTTCATTGATATGAGGAACTGACAGATGAGGACTGTCTCTCTTCCAGTCTAGGTCAGCCACCTCCTCTGTTGCTAATTGTAGACAGTTGCTCAGAGATCTGAAAGGTTGTCCCTTGCTAGAATCCCACGCTAGTGTGTGACCAAGACAGGACTTGACCTCAGGTCTTTCCATCTTCCTCCCTATTCCTACACTGTTCTGCATCTCATCATTTGACTAGAAAAAGCTTGAATCTTGACAAAAACCTAGAGCTGGATGAGACTATCCCAATCTGGTCTACTCATTATTTCATTTGAAGAAAGTGGAGAATGTCAGAGGCAAACAGAATCTAAGATTTCTAGCTTACTAGGGAGTGTTGACTTAGAATGACTGATTACAAAGGCCAGGCTGGGTAGAGAGATATGGGAAGCTAGGTAAGGGTAAGGGATTCAACCAAGGTCAGAGAGCCTATAGCATTGGGATTTAAGCTCCATGTCCTAAGATTTTGACTCCAGTGCCCTTTTCTATCCAACCATGCCAAACGTAGACTCTTTGTGATGGTTAGGAAAAGGATGGTTTTCCATGAAGTCTTCCCTTTGTTCTAAACCTTTTTCTAGTGTTCCCTGAGTTATTGCAGTCCCTTCTCACATTCCCCTATAACTCTCAACTCTGTAAGCCTTTCCTGCAGCCTTGTCCATAGAAGAAAGGTCTCTCTTTGAGTCATTGTTCCTCATCCTTAGCCTAGAGAAAGAACAAAGAAAAGGTAAAGGCCAAGAATTCCATATTGAAGCTTACAGGGTTTTAATCAAAAGACCTGCTATGTCTCTAATTACTTAGCTAATTGAGGGAGTCCCTAATTTCCCCCATTCTAAGTCCCCTCATACCCTAGAGGCCATATGGAACCCAGCTGTGCTCTCTCTCTCTCTCTCTCTCTCTCTCTCTCTCTCTCTCTCTCTCTCTCTCTCTCTCTCTCTCTCTCCTCTCTCTCTCTCTCTCTCTCTCTCTCTCTCTCTCTCTCTCTCTCTCTCTCTCTCTCTCTCTCTCCCCCCTCCTCTCTCTCTCTCTCTCTCTCTCTCTCTCTCTCTCTCTCTCTCCTCTCTCTCTCTCTCTCTCTCTCTTTCTCTCTCTCTCTCTCTCTCTCTCTCTCTCTCTCTCTCTCTCTCTCTCTCTCTCTCTCTCTCTCTCTCTCTCTCTGTTTGTCTGTCTCTCTCCCCCCTGTCTTTTTATGTCTGTCTGTCTTTCTGTCTCTCCCTCTTCCCCCTCCATATATATGCATGTATTACATGGCTCTGAAAATTTGTTATATTTTAGGAGACTCTTTTTAATCTCTAATTTGCATAGTGACATTCTAATAAAACAAAGCCAGTCCTCCAGGCACAGCTCATAAGCAACTGAAGCCCTCACTATTTTTTCCCATCGGCTTTTTCCCTCCCAACACTCTTCCCTCCATACATATATTCTCCCTCCTCTACATCCCCCTCTCTTAACCCAAGTCAAAAATAAAATGCCTTGGGGAACGATGAGCTTTTCACTGCCTTTTTTCCCCCCAGGGACAACCAAGCCCTCACTCAGAGTCTTGCCAGCAGCTTCCAGTAAATATTTGGCCATATACAAAGTACTCTCCTTTATCCACAACAAGCAGGTCAAGGTCCAGATTCCTTTGAAAACTGAAGGGAGTTTTGAGGGAAGAAATCAGTGCTGTTTGTTTTCCTTGAGCTTAAAAAGAAAACAAAACACTCGCTTGGCCAACTGGCAGCTTTGTGGGGCACGATCATTTCTTCATCTCTTTCTCAGGGCTGTAGTCATTTTCTTCTTGGCTGGCCTCTTGTTACTGGGGAATGTTCTGGGGCTGCTTGATGATGGCAGATCATGGCTCTGATGTCAGGGAGAGAGCCCAGCTGTGAGGATGTGTATGGTGGCTAGATGATTCCAAGGCTAGACGTGTGGAAAGTGACTCCCTATGGTGCTCTGCACTGCTCTCTGTGGGTCAATTTGCGTGGATGTGATAGTGCTGGCCTCATCACCCCTCTTCTTTCCCATCTCCCCCAAGAAGGTATAATCCTGTATTACATTATATTATACTATTGTGTTATATATTTCTTAACTTTAGAGAAACCCTCAAGTCAAAGATAATTAATGAAAATAATCAAAACTCAGAAATAGTTGAGCTAGTTAGTTTCTTAAGGTATTAACCAATTTTTAATTCTAGTAGTCACAGGATCATAAATTTAGAAGGTGCCACCTCCGAGTGCCCACCACCATTTTAAAGGGGGGAAATCCTGTGGCCCGGAGAGGTGAGATTTGAACTTGAATCCTCTGGCTCTTTCCATTGTACCACAATACTTCACAAGAACAGACTTTGATCCTTGACTCTGGCTTGGAAACAAATCATTTTACTCTCTTTGGAGTACAGTTTCCTCACCTAAAGCATTCACGAGGCTGGATGAAATGATCTCTAAAGGCAGCAGAACAGTTTGGAGCCGAAAAGATCTGGCTTTGAATCCTACCTTAGAAAGGGGAATATTAACATTTTGGAGAGCTCATTCTCATTTAACTTTTTAATTTGTTGTTGCTCAATCATGTCTGACTCTTAAAGACCCATTTTGGGGTTTTTCTTGGCAAAGTTCCTAGGATGGTTTGCTGTTTCCTCCGCCAGTCCATTTTACAGATGAGGAACTGAGATAGATAGGGTTAAGTGACTTGCCTAGGGTCATACGGCTAGGAAATATCTGAGGCTGGATTTTGAACTCAGGAAGATGAGTTTTCCTGATTCCACCTATCACCCTAACTTTCTATCCTTTTAGACTAATAGAGGAGTCTCCAGCTTGGCAATCAGGTTCTGTCTACCTTTGTCTTGCAATTATGGACAAGTCCTATAATCTCGTTGTGTCTGCTACCAAGAAATGTCTTCAGAATTTGATAATGTTAGTGAAAGCAGGGGAAATGGATTAAGGATTTCCTTTTACTCTCAGTACTTCCAGAGTACATTAGGCTTGCTGTCAGGAAAATCTTCCTAATAATTGGAACTCTCCCAAATAGAAAAAAGCTGCCCAGGAAGGTCATGGGAAAGCTCCCTCTTGATGGGGATCTCCAAGCAGAAGAAGCATGACTACCCCCCCCCCCCCAAACTGTTACCTTCTATCTTAGACTCAATACTGTATTTTGGTTCCAAGGTAGAAGGGTGGTAAGGGCTGAGCAGTGGGGGAGGGGGGGTTATCCAGGGTCACATGGCTCAGAAGTATCCCAGTCTAGATTCGAACCCAGGACCGCCTATCTCTAGGCTTGGCTGTCAATCCACTAAGCCCTCTAACTGCCCCCTAGCATGGGTACTTGTTGAATGTGTTGTAAAGAAGATTCTTTCAAAAAAGGGCTGAACTGTGTGGACTCTTGGGACCTCTTGCAACTCTGAAGTCCTTTCATTCTGTTCCTTTGTTTTTTAAAGATTTTCTTAATTTTCTTAAGACAATTAGAATCATGGAGGTTGGTAATAATCCAACCCAGGATTAGTAAACAGCATGAACCATACTGTAAACCACATACTGGATTTAGAGACCAATGGCCTTAATTTAAATTCTGCCTCTATATTTTATAATGTGTGACCTTGGATAAGTCACTTTATCTCTGGGAGGGCTCTGTTTCCTCCTCTCTCTACAATGTGAGGGTTTAACTAGGTAGGGAGACAACTTATGAAGCCCCTCACATACCCACTTTTATTCTAGTTTGTGATTTTGTCCATTGAAAGTAGGGTTAGAAGCAGGCAGCTAGGGAGTTCAGTGGCTTGAGAGCCAAGCCTAGAGATGGAAAGACCTGGGTCCAAATGTGACCTCCGACACTGGGTCACCTTGGGCAAGTCATTTAGCCCCCATTGCCTTGCTTTACCACTTTCTGCCCTGGAACCAATACACAGTATTGTTCTCAGATTTGATTTCATTCTAATACAGGAGCATTTTTTAAAAAAAGAAACCAAGATTAGCGCTAGGAACTTATCAGGAAACACAGCTTTCCTTCGCCTTGGATTTCCCACCACCTTGGTTTAAGGCTTGATAAGATTGTCTAAAGCCATATAGACAAGAAAAAAAAAATAACAGCAAGATTTTCCAGGATGAACTAAAGATGTGAAGCCTTAAAACTGACCAGCCACCAGGAAGTCCCAGCCCATGAAGCAAATCCGTGGTCTTGTGTTAGAGATTAGAGAAAGATCCATAAAGTAATAATAATTAATAATAAAAATCAGGACCGTTTATATTGCCGTGTATCAGACAGTGGGCTAACAAGCTCTTTACAAATATGATCTCATTCAACTGTGCTGACAACTGGGATGCAGATGCTATTCTTAGCCCCATTTTGCAGATAATCAAACAGAGCTAGTAAGTGTCTGTGGTTGGCTTTGAACTTGGGTCCTCCTGGATCCCAGACCCAGGCGCTCTAGCCCCTGAATCACCTCGCCTTCCCTGTGACCACTGGAAAGAACAGGCTATAACAGGCTCAGGATTTCTTTAAAGAAGTAGCTGCCCACTGAGCAGAATTATTGTGTAAAGCACGTTTCCCAACAACATAGGAGAGTCACTGTGTTGAAGCATTATTTTCTTAGAGTTCTAGCTGGAGAGTGTGACTGATATTTTCTCATCTAATAAAGGAGAGGACCAACCACAAGGCTTGAGGTTGTTCTTTCTCCCCCTTGTAGAGCAGGAACCAGTCTCTAATCTGTAGAGAGCCCCTCATTTGGCTTTGGAAATGAGAGCTTGTCAAAGAAGATGGGACTTCCACCAATGGGTTACTCCAGGCGTGCTGCTGGGAACTCTTTTTTTTCTTTTTTGCCCCGTATCAACGTCTTAAAAAAAAAAAAGTCTTCTGAAGTCTTTCCATCCTCACCCTCTCTTTTCCATTTTGCCAGTCACCCAAGTCCTATTAGAAAATGGCTAATGCCAACTTTGCTGATGTTCTTGGAGTCATTGGAGGGCGTTAGAACAGCGGCCAGGGAGCATGTTTCAGGTGATTCATCTCTTGGGACAAGAAAGAAAATCAATCTCCATTCTCTCTCCTGGCAAAGGTCAAGACAAAGAACTCATAACACTAGTCTTGTGGCTTGAAGGGAAAATCCATCCGTCGAAGAAAGGGGCACCCGCTGGGGTCCTGGCTATTATCATAAGCCTAGGAAATTGGACTTTGATCCCTTTGCAGATTCAGCACATTCCATTCTTGTATGTAATCACCAAATTTCGATTGAATTCGATTCAGTTCATATCAATGAAAAGAAAGTTTGAAGTGCTGGACAGTGATCAGAGCAGGGAACTTGGAGGCAGGGGTCTTCAATTCGACCCCTCTCTCATCCCCACCATTGATGATGTGCATGAACTTTTGCAAGTAACCCCCTCCCATGTGCCTCAGTTTTCTCATCTGTAAAATGGCAGGGTTGGACTTAGTAATGTATCAAAATTTGAAGACTGGGTTTTGAGACAGCTAGGTAGCACAGGAGACAGCTCTGGGTCTGGAGTCAGAAGAACTCGCCTTCTTGAGTTCAAATCTGGTCTCAAATACTTGTTATACTCTAGACAAGTCACTTAATCTTGTTTGTCTCAGTTTCTTCATCTGTAAAATGGAAAGCAATAGCAAACCACTCCAATATCTTTGCCAAGCAGACTGCAAATGTCATGAAGAATTAGACCCAACTGAAAAATGACCAGCCAACAACTGCAGGCATTATCTTTTGGGATAAAACTTATAGATGTAGATCTGGAAGGGACATCCAGGTCATAGTCCAACCTTTTCATATTGCAGATGAGGAAACTGAGGCCCACAGGTGTGAAATAACTTTTGTCAATCAATAAGAATTTATCAAGTACCTACTAAGGGTCAGATACTGTACTAGGTACTTTGGATACAAATATAAAGAAAGAACATCCTTTTCTCCCCCCAAATTCCCAACTTCCTTCACAGGGAGCTTACATGGAGAGCCAATAATGGCGTGTATAAACATATACAGCCCCCGAATAGAAAATAAATGCAAATAAATACAAGGTTCTTAAATGTAGTGTCATGGAAAGGGACACTAGAAATGAACAAAATCAGGAAAAATTCTATGGACAGTTCTGCTTGGACTTGTGTGAAGCACAGGCAAGGAGCAAGTGCATTCCAAGCATGGACAATGGCTAGGAAAAAGCCATGGAATCAGGCAATGGATGGTGTTGGGAACAGAGAGGGCCAGTTGGACTGGATTAACAAGTTCAGGAGTAGGTGGCTCCGTGTATTGAGAGCCAGGTCTGGAGATAAAAGATCCTAGATTCAAATCCAGAACTCAGATATTTCCTAGCTGTGTGACCCTGGGAAAGTCACTTAACCCCCATTGCCTATCCTTTACTGCTATTTTTCCTTGGAATCCAAACACATTATTGAGTCTAAGATGGAAGTTAAAGGTTTAGGGGAAAAAAAAACAAAAAAGAGTTCAGCATTGAGTTAATGCACAATGAGCCTGGAAAGATATATTGGGGCCATGCTATGATAGACTTTATATATTAAACGGGGGAGTTTATATTTTCTTTATTTTGTTCCAGAAGCAATAGGTAGCTACTGGAATTTATCCCAGGGTATAGGAAGGGCAGACCTATGCTTTAGGAAAATCCCTTTGGCAACTGAGTGGAGGATAGACTCGAGCGAAAAGAGATTGAGTCAGGAAGACCAAATTAAGGAGGCATTCGAAAAATCTGGGTGCGAGGTGATAAGGGTCTGAAATAAAGTGGTGGCTATGAGAATGGACAGAAGGGTAAGTAGAGAAATGGGAATTCTGCTTTGACAGTTGATGGGAGGATGCTTCCCTGAAAGATTCAAAAACTAATGGCGCTTTCAACAAAAATGGAGATACTCTTAAGACTTGGGAAGAAAGAGTTCTCTTTTGCATGTGCTGTGTTTGAAATGCATCCAAGACTTCCATTTTGAAATGTGCAGTCAGGTTTCAAGCTCAGGAGGGAGACCAGGGCTGGATAACTAGATCTGTGACTTGTTTGTAGAAATGACTAAGGAGAATCAGGACGACAGTGTCAAAAGACCCCAAAGGAAGTGAGGTCAGCTACAGAGGAAGGTTAAGAAGAATAGAGATTGAGAAATGATACCAGGTTTGCTAGTTAAAAGACGTAGGGTCACTTTGGTGAGGACAGTTTCCCAGAGTCACAAGAGTAGCCTTATCACAAAAGATAGTATTGTTCCCATTTTACTGAAGAGGAAATCAAAATTCAGAGAGGTAGTGAGTTGCCCAGGGTCAAAGAGAGGACTCAAACTTCTCGACTCTAAGTCCAGCATCCTATCCACCAAATGATGCTTGCTGTCCAGATGCTCCTATTTTTGGTGCAAAGGCAGATAAAAAGCAGCCACCATCAAAAATCAAATGTTTCAGAAATAGCTCAACTTTTCCTAGCAACAGAATAGTTAATAATGGATGGTTTATGTTAAGATACAAAGATACATTTAGTCCAATGTTAAAGGCTACACATAAGGCCAGTCCTTTAGGTCTGGGGGCAATGTGGTGCAATGTAAAGAGCCACAAGAACTGTTTTGATTTTTAACCCTTAATTTCTCTCTTAGTAATAATTCTAAGACAGGTGAACAAGGGCTAGGTTAAATGACTTGCCCAGGGTCACACAGCTAGGAAGTGTCTGAGATCAAATTTGAACCCAGGACCTCTTTTCTCCAGACCTGGAACTCATTTCACTGTACTACTTAGCTGACCCAAGAACTAGGTTTTAATAGATTTAGAACTGGAAGGGCCCCTCAGTGACTGTTTAGTCTAACCCCCTTATTCTGGGAATGAGGAAATTGAGATCTGTGTTGCTTATTTAAGTAATGGACCCAATATTTACCCTCTGGCCATCCGCTTTGCAATGAAGCCATCCTTTCTAAGGCCATCCTTTGTGAACTTGGGTTAGATGCTTCCATCCTTGGCACCATTTTCCTCCTGGATAAAACAAGGGTTTCAGGGAGATAAGAAGTTTTCCAACTAAGGTCCCATCTCAATATTTCACGATCTTCTTAGTTCTGATTAGAAATTAGTAAAATATTGAAACCTCTGCCTGGGAGAGAACTTGTTCACTGATACTTTTCTGCTCTTAAAATCATCAAAATGCATTCTCAGAACCTGGATGCCTCCCATTTGCCTCCAGATGAACTCCTTGTTTTGCTTACTGGTTTCAAGTCAAAAGTAATGGCTTTTGCTCAGGCGTGCCCATTCAAAATATGTTAATGCTTCACTTGGTTTCCATTGGCCTTAAAAGGCTCTGTGAATTTGGGCAGGAGAACCCCTGGCCTTTTGCAGAACAGCGTACCAATCAAGCTATATCTGTCCAGAGTCTACCCACCATGAATAAACACTGACTGGTGGCTAGATTGCAGAGTATAACCAAAGGGAGAATGTCGCTGTTATTCAAAGGCTGTCTAGATAATTCACATAGACTTGAGACCCTCTCCTTGGCGTCTCTGTAGTGGAGGTCTTTATAGTCATCCCATGATCTCAGATTGTTTCTCTAAGAGCGGTACTAAGCCAGCCTGCTATTCAGAGGAAAAGACTTTGACCAGCTTCCCTTGGCCCCAGCCAAACTCTCCATGCTTCTTTGTCATGACTCCCATTCATGTACTCCACATTCCAGCCAAACAAGCCTCCTCTCTGCTACTCCCACGGAGGCTCTCCCCCATGTTAGAATGGCCGCCTTTCTCACCTTGACCTTCTCAAGTTCCTCTCTTCCTCCAGAGCTCCTTTCAAGGACTCCCCTCCCTGCTTCCCCTGAGCCCTTAGTGCTCTGCCCCCCTCAAAAACTTGTAGATACAAATAACTTGTGTGTGAATGTGTACTTCGGGTCCTTTGTATTTGCCTCACATGCCTGGTACATCCCCCAGGTACAGTGGGAGCTGTTAGAGGACAGTGCTTTCTTTCCTTTTTTTTTAAGCCATTAACTTTCCATATTAGAATAAATATTGGGTATTGGTTCTAAGGCAAAAGAGCAGTAAGCACAAGGCAAGAGGGGTTAAGAGACTTGTCCAGAGTCACACAGCTGGGAAGTGTCTGAAGTCAGATTTGAACCCAGGACCTCCCATCTTCAGTCCTGGCTCTCCATCCACTGAGCCAGTGGGTGACCCTGAGGCTGTCTTTTACATCTTCAACATCTAGCATAGGGCTCGCACTGTTTGGAGTCTCATCATGAAGCTCTTGGACAAGAGGTTAAGCATTTTTACCTTTTGAGATTTCCCAAGAAGTAATAGACAGGGGTTCTTGGCCTCAAGTAATTGAAATCTCTCTCCCTCTATCTTTCTGTTTCTCTCTCCATCCTTCCTTCCCTATATCCTCTCTCTCCTTTTCTCCCCCTGTCTCTCTCCATCCCTCTCTCTCTTCTCTCTCTCTCTCTCTCTCTCTCTCTCTCTCTCTCTCTCTCTCTCTCTCTCTCTCTCTCTCTCTCTCTCTCTCTCTCTCTGTGTGTCTTTCTGCTTGTCTGTCTCTCTCTCCCTGTCTCTGTCTCTCTCCCCATCTATACCTCCATCTCTTTTGTTTCTCTCTGTGTGTCTTTCTATCTATCTGTCTCTGTCTCTCTATCCCTTCCTTTTTTACATTCTATTCTCATCCCTTACTCCCACTTCTTCCATCTGCCAAATGCCCTGTTCCAGTGATGTGACACCATCAGAGGGACCAAAAACAAAACAAAACTACAAACCCCGCAATCATATGGCTGTCTTGAAAAATGACAGAGTAAAATAAAAGCTGAATCTTGAAGCTGACTCATTCTCAGCCCCGTGTTTCTGGAAACAGGGCTAATCTGAGTTTGAAAATGTTATTTCTGGTCAGCTCTCCCAACAAGAGGTCTGTACTTCTCTCAAGTCACAGACCTAAACTTTCTCCCTCATGGTCCTGCATCTGCACCTTTTGGGGTGTGGGGATTTAAAATGAAAAGGTTGCCAGGAGTAGGGAGCTCAGTGGTCACTAGATCTGGATGTTCTTGGGCCTCAGCTCTGTTATTTCAAAGTCTGAGAAGGAAGATGTCTACAACTACAGATAATCCTTATCTTACTAACACTTTTACATCGAATAATTCATCAGTGTCCGGAATAATTTGTATACTGAATTTTTAATTTCCTCTTATTTTTTACTTTTTAAATTTAATATAATTAAAGTGTGTTAAAATTTCCTATTCCCCTTTTGATCTGGTGAACAGGACACGGCTCTGAAGTCAGAGGCCATGGGTTCAAAATCCCTCTGTGACAGAGACTACATATGTGTCCCTTGACAAGTCATCTAGCTTCTCTGATCCCTCAGTTTCCTCATCTGTAAAATGGGAGAGACACTAGAATATCGCAACATAGGTTTTCTCCTGCATTCTCTGAGTTGTTTTCAGCTTCACATCTGGATGTGTTATAATAATAATGACATTGTTATTATTATTCTATCCTATGTGTTTGCCCTTCATTTTCGAAGGAGACAAAGCCATCATGAACTAAGTTCTTGACTCATGCCTGAACTGGACTGAATTTCTTTGTATGGGAAAGTCCCATACTGAAGCCCAGAGCCTGGCAGTGCTTGTTGATTATGTCATTGTCTGTCTAGAAACTCTGTTGGCCAACTCCGATGATGATGATGGTGATAAGAATAGCAATAACATTACCACCACCTAGAATTTCTTTAGTTTGTTCACATTATACTTTAAGCTTCATAAAGTGCTTTACCAAGGTCATCTCTTTTGGTGCTTACAATAAAACTGGAGGTGGGAGCTCTTGTTGTCCCAATTTTGCAGATTAGGAAACTGAGACAGAGGTTAAGTGACTTACCCAGATTCATAACTCTAGTATGCATTTAAGACAGGCTTCAAACTCCGGTCTTCCTGATTTCAAGTCCTGATATAGAATTAGTCTGCTACCAGAATTATGTCTGGAATGCCAAATTATCAAGGGTTTGCCCACGATGACACAGCTTGTCTATGTCAGACACTGAATGTGAACCCAAGTCTTCTTGACTGCCCTCCTCTAGGCATGGGCTGCCCTGTCTGCCAACTTCAGCATGTTCTCTTGAGATAATGTCATCTTCAGACATAGTTGAGGCAGTTATCAGCCTTACAATAACAATTTCCGTCTCCATCCACCCTCCAAGAATGTTGAGAAAGGCATGTGATTCCTGCCCAAATACCTCCTCAAAGGCTTTTTGATGGGTCATCTTCCCTTTGAACTGCTGAGAGAGCAAGCCTGCTACAGCATTGGCTTTCCCTTATTCTGGACACCCAGCATCCTTTGTTCACAGCAGAGTCACCTCTGCAGGGACATCCACTCTCCCTTTGAGGGACAAAATCAGGCAAAAGTGATCACTGAGGACACATTTGAATGGAGGAAGGAAGTCAAGAAGGGAGAATATGTGGGTTTGGTGGGTTGAGATGCGGTTGGTAGAGCGTCGAGCTTGGAGCCAAGAATTTGTGAGTTCAAATCTGGCCTCAGTCATTTAACTAGAATAACCCTGAGAGAGTACCTTAACTTCCATTATACCTCACTTTCCTCATCTGTCCAATGGGTTAATAACAGCACCTACTTCCCATAGTTGTTGTAAAAATGGGGTGAGATAATAATTGTCAAGCACTTTATTTTTCTTCTTCCTTGGAAGTGATGCTAATTGTTTCACCAGCTCTTCCTTGGATAATAAGATGAGGTTGTGAGCAGATTGTACCTCTGGGTGCCACTCAGGTATGTTAGATCCCCAGCTGGTGCCTCTAAATGCTAGACCTGCCTTCTCAGAATCATTTTCTTCTATTGTCCCTGTACTAATCTTTCCCTGGGGGTCTGAGGATAGATTTCAAGGAAGCTGAACTAGAATGGAAAGAAACTGGGCCTTTTAAAAAATATTTTAATCTTGTGTATTTTATTTATGCATTTCAAAACAAGATTATGAGAGGGAATCATCCTAGTCTCTACAAGATTGCTTAGGAAGCCAGGATGCCAGGAAAAGCTTAAGCACTCCTCATCTCTGGATTCCTCAGGACTCTTTCTCAAGGGATTCTCAGGACAATACAGGCAGTGGCCATAGCACAATTCAGGAGAACAAGCAATAGACTGGGAAAGGGAATTCCAGGTTCTACTCCAGAATCTGTCCCTGATTACCTGTGCATTAAATGAATGTTGACTAAACAAAGCAATACCTATTGCCAATTTTTATTTTCATAATGCCTCAAGGATTTCAAAGCACCTGTGACAGAAAAAATATTGCTGTCCTTACTTTACAAATAGGGAAACTGAGGTTCAGCAAAGTTAAATGATGTGTGCATGGTCACTCAGTTAAGTGTTGGAATGGGGATTTGAACCCAGATATCCTGTTTCCAAATTCAGCACTCTCAACCATACTATCATTCAGCTATATAGGTGAATAAAATTAAATGATTGAACTTACTTGTGACCTTGGATATGTCATTTCAGTTCTTCTGGTTCTGTATGCTCATCTGAAGAATAAAGAGATTGGATTAGGTAGATCTGCTCATGATCAGATGAATGTCCCTTCCAGATCCGACATTCTCTTGTTATATGATTTCAATATTGGTCCCAAATATAGTCTTCTCTCTTAATATCCTTTCCCCCTTTCCCATCATGGTACTATCCAATCTTTTTAAAACCTTAGATATTGAAGTAATTCTAGGGTCTGGGCCAGGATTTCCATCCATTTCCCAATCTTTCTGTAGCTTAGATGAGAGGCAAAATGATATAGTGGTTGATTCAGGGTAAGGAGGTTGGTTTCAGGAAGCCCAAGGTTCAAATTCTGCCTCTTTCACTTGCTGGACTTTTAACAACAAACAAGTTATTTAACATCCCCATGACTCGATTTCCTCTTCTATAAAATGAGGTGAAGACAGCTGTAGCACCTACTTCATCAGGGTTATCATGAAAGGGAAAAGAGACAACCTACATAAAGTGCCATATGATGTCAGCTGTTTGGAGCCGGTGAGAACATCCCCTTTCATTGATGAATGAGATCCTCAGCTAAGACTGAAGTTCTTTGCTTTCTGTAATGGAAAGAGAATTCTGAATGTGTGTCTTAAAGGGGGAGGGCAGAGATTATCTCAGACATCTCTCCCAAATTCAGCCTCTGACGAAATTCTCTAGCTTCTGATCTTGACTTCCTGGTGACTAAGTTCATTACCCCGTTATCAAATATTGGATGCGGAACAATTCTGATTTCCAACATTTCCACCCAGTTTCCTGTCACTCCTTGACCCACCCCAGTTCCTTCCTGTTTAAATTATGATCTAGTTCCCTTACCTGTTCTAACTATTGTCCCATTGTAATTGTGGCTTATTCTCTATGTTCTCTCAGTTCCCCCCAATAGCCTCAGTCACCTGGAGATCTAGAGGAGGAGGAGGAAGGGAGAGGAGAGAGAGAGAGAGAGAGAGAGAGAGAGAGAGAGAGAGAGAGAGAGAGAGAGAGAGAGAGAGAGAGAGAGAGAATGTAGTATGTATGTGTGTGGCTACTAGCTGGCCAGATAATATAGTATATATAGCAGAGGGGAAATGGGATTATAGATAGATGGAGAGATGAATAGATAACATAGTATATATATATATGAAAATATATATATAATATTTTTATGGTATGGTATGGTAGTAGTCTCTCGGGAGCCGAGATGATGATTGTCTTTGTGCATGTGCACAAAGACACTTGTGCGTGAAAATATTTTTATAGTGGAGGACAAATAGGATTATAGATAGATAATATAGTATGTTTATATATATATGCTCTATAATATAATATATATAGCAGAGAGGGAAAGTAATTATATATAAATAGATGAATAAATAATATTATAGTATATGTATAGTATATAGTATATAGTATATTATATATGAATATGTATAATATTATAATATTTTTACAGTGGAGGACAAATAGGATTATTGATAAATAATATATAGTATGTATGTTATATATATGCCCCATAATATATATATAGCAGAGGGGAAATGGGATTTATATAAAGATATGAATAGATAATATAATTTAATAAGTATATAGAAATATGTATATAATAATATTCTATATAGTGGAGGGGAAATAGGATCATTGATAGATAATAATAGTATATAGAGATGCACTATAATATATATGGCAGGGGGAAATAATATTCTATATTATATGTTCAAATAGTATATATAAATATATTAATATTCCACACCTATAAATGTTAAAATATAAATTATTGTATACATATAAATATGAAAATATGAAATATATAAAATCAAAGCAAGCTCTAAGATCAATTTCTTTGCCATTATACATGTCATCATTTCTGTTAAACTGTAATTTGATTCTTTCTGCTTGTTTGACCTTGGGCAAATCATTTCACTCCTTTGGCCTCAGTTTCCTCCTCTGTAATATGAAGGAGAGAGCCTCTTTTAGGTCTAGATATAGAAGCCTTTTCTCCCACAGAACCTAGAACAGTGACTTGTCCATAGTTGGTACTCTAAAAATATTGGAAAGGCATGAGAGAGTGGGTGATAGCTACCTTGGGACCCAGATACTCCAGAATGAGGCTGAATTGGCTGTAAGTTATCCCCATAAGACATTAGGAACTGTTCACGTTGGTCCTCTGTGTCTCATGCCGTTAAGCTGGCAGGTGCTAGGTGAATCCAGCAGACTCTGCATTGTCATCCTAGTCTAATTGATTTCTGACCAGCTGGAGGTCATTCATGGTGGAAGCCCCAGGGAGAACAATTAACTAACACAATGATTTACTCAGTGGCGCCCTAGTAGCCCCTAGTTAAACTATGCAAGAATGTCTGATGAGGAGGAGTAGCTTAGTCCTGGGAGAGATTTGGTTGACTCTTGATGTGTCGGGACTTTATAGCAGTTTGTTTCCAGAGAAGTTAACAGCCCTGTAAAGAAAGAATGAAACTCAGGGCAGTAACCATTGGGTCATGCCTGCCTTGATTTAGCCTGGGAGATAGTCCAGCCACTTATTATACTCAAAAGAGCATTCACTGGCTTTGGAATAAAAAAGACCTGAGTCAGTTCTTACATTTGATGCTTACTACTTATGTGACCTTGGACAATTAATAACTTCTATTGGCCTCAGTTTCCTCCTCTGCAAAATTAGGGATTTTCCCAAGTGATCTCTGAGAGCCTCCACTTTCTGGATCTATGATTCTATGATGCTCAGTTATCTCCCCTCATGACTTATGGATAACTGAGAGGTCAGTGTGGCTAAATAACTGTGCCTCCCACATTTAAATTTTGACGGAGGAATACTTCTACTAACCATGAGCTTCTCACCTCCAAAAACCTTTCCTTCAGGCAGCTCTGCTCCTACTGTATAACACCTAGTAAATTTATCTGGTCCCAGTCTGTGATTTTGCCACTGTACCTAACTGTCAGGAAAGAAGTTCCCTCCTTGGCCCAGATCAGTAATTCAGAGACTTGCCTGGGCCCCCAAGAGGTGGTGACTTGCCCAGAGTCACACAGGGAACAAGCATTGGGAGCAGTATTGGCCCATGGGTTTTCCTGACTTCAAGTCCACACCCCTGGCCACTATCCCCACACTACCTCCCCTGTTGAAACGTAGACATAGTTGAATATATTCTAATGACTTCTCAAGCTTCTCAAAATCTCAAATGCCATTGTAGTCGCCATTAAAGCATTTCTCAACATGCTCCAAACCAAAGGTCTGAGTCTCAGGAGTTTTCATCTTTGTACTTACCAAGGTGTTTCCATGGTATGGTCAGTATTGGTGCTCCAGTAGGGAGGAGAGTATATGGAATGCTGGGTAGCTGTATCGTCTGGCATCACAGCCAGGCAGCCCAGATTGACCAGAGGTACAAGAATCTCTTCCTGGCTTTGAGACTCACAAGATGAAGAATCGGTTCAGACTTTTGCTAATCAAGTCTTAATTTTGGATAGATTAATGGGGAACTTTGGGTTGTTTTGAAAAAGATTGACTGCATTTCAGAAGGGAACTTCCTCAGAGGCAACTTTTCTAATTCTAATTGGATGTGGGGTCATTGGACTAGGAGAGGGAAGGGGGGAGGAAGAAGAGGAGAAAGGGATGAAAAGTGGGGGAGTAAAAAAAAGGAACAGGAGAGGGGGAAAGGGAGAGAAAGACAGACAGACAGAGGTGGAGATGGAGCTGGAGACAGAGAAACAGGAATGGGAAGAAGGAGAAAGGAAGGAGGAAAGAAAGAGGGCTTGAGGAAGAAGAGAAAGAGTTTCAGAATTTGGAAAGGTACTGGGCAGCTGGCAAATCCAGTGCCTCTTAGAGTTTTGAATGATCAGGAAATCAGGAGATTGTGGTGTTAAACCTAGAGAAGAAAGATTGAATGAAGGCAATTTAGTTGCAAGATTTTGGCAAGATTTGTAAAAGAAGAACAGAAATAAGTTTCTTCAGCTCTAAGAGAAGGCAGAAAGCATGGAGTGGAGCTTGTAGAGGACATTTAGGCTTAATGGCTAGAAATACTCACGATTGGGGCTGAGCTGAAATGGAGCAAAGTACCTTGGGAGGAAGTGCCTTTTACCACACGTAAAGTCTTCAAGCAAAGACTAATTGGGCTTTTGTTGAATTTACTGTGAAAGGGAGGCTGATTCTGGTCAATGTTGTACTAAATGGCTTTTGAAGTCTCTTTTAATTCTGACAAAAATTACGTTAACTTCTCGCCTTGGATTTTCCTTCCTGATGACTCAGTTTGTCACCAGTCATCAAATACTGGGTGCAAGACAATTCTGATTTCCTAAAGCTTCCACCCAATTTCCTGGCACTCCTTAATCCACCCCCAACACACCCTCAATTCCTTCCTGTTAAGCTGCAGTCAAGTCCCCATTACCTATCCTATCCTACCTATCCTACCTATTCCTACCAGTTATCCTACTATAATTCTGGCTTCTCCGTGTTCTCCTGGCCCCCAAATAGTCTAAGTCACCTGGAGACCCAGAGGAATAGATGGGAAACAGGAGCTCCCATATGACTCAGGCTACCTCTGCCTCTTCCCTCTTTCTATACGTAGACAACGTAGGACTCCTCTGCTACTCCTATTGCTGAGAGACCATCTAACCAACATAAGTGCAGAGACTTGAAGAAATCAAAACTAACAGTAGAACTACCAGTGGGAAATACCAGCCTGCAATTACCCCTTCTGGAGCCCCATTGAAGTCCACGGAAGGCTTTGGTGCTGAATAAGGTCATAAGAGACCCACCATTAACTTTTGTTTTCAGCAGCCTAGAGTTGAGTTGAAAGAGGCGTTTCTAACTCTTGAACCAAGGTTTGTGTAAAGTGTTAATACATCATCTGAGAAAGGCCTGACATTCCACCCTCTCCTTTGAACTCCTTCCCATAAACAAAAGCATGAAAGACACAGGCATGTGGGACTGACCTTGATGTTTCTGAGAGTGTACAGGCAAAGATTACATTGTTTGGGAATCAACCGGGGGAAAAAATGGGGAGTAGGTTGGGAGAGAGCAAAAAGAGAGAGAGGGAGGAGCAGAGGCTGGGACAGAGAGAGAGAAAAAAAACGGAGGGAGGAAGAGAAAGGAAGAAAATGAATAGCAAAGCATTTAAGTTCCCACTAAATGGCAGGCTCTAAGTACTAAGACGAGAGAGAGAGAGAGAGAGAGAGAGAGAGAGAGAGAGAGAAGAGAGAGAGAGAGAGAGAGAGAGAGAGAGAGAGAGAGAGAGAGAGAGAGAGAGAGAGAGAGAGGGAGACAGAGAGACAGAGAGACAGAGAGAGACAGAGAGACAGAGAGAGAGACAGAGAGAGAGAAGAGAGAGAAGAGAGAGAGAGAGAGAGAGAGAGAGAGAGAGAGAGGAGAGAGAGAGAGAGAGAGAGAGAGAGAGAGAGAGAGAGAAACAAGTTGGGCTTTTTCCAGATGTGGAAAGCTTTCAGAATTCTGTTGGCTAATGAGGATATTTCAGCAGTGGGAATAAAATGTTCCTCGGAGAGACAGCATTCCCTGATAAATTTCCATTAACACACACTTGACTGAATTTAGCTGGGTTTTTATCTGTGACATGCATAGATGCAAAGGGGGGGTGTCTTGGAAAGGATTGAAAAAATCTGGGGAGGTTTTCTTAAAATTTTAGTATCTAGTCCTGACCTTTATTTGGTTTCTTAAAACAGAACAAAACAACGACTAAGAAAATTGACCTATTTAAAAACCAAACCATGAATAGTTTCTTAGCCACTGCCTCTCTCTTCCTGACCACTTTAGAAATCATGACTTAGAAGGAAATTGTTTGCTATCAGTTTAGATATCTTGAAAATGTCCTAATCTTTTATAGGTCTTAACAAATGGGAGTCAACTAGAAATGTGAATGATCCTTAAGCATGCATTCCCTTTTCTAAGGCAACTTCAAGTCAAATGTATAATTTAAAAAAAAAAAAACCACACTCTTAGAAATCAACAGTATCTATCTAAGCCAAAATTTTGAACTCTTGGTATATCAAATTTGGGAGA
>NC_077233.1:26445799-26496038 GCF_027887165.1 Monodelphis domestica | reverse complement strand
TCTTTCTTCTCTACCTTTTATCTTAGAATCAATATTATGTATTGGTTCCAAAGCAGAAGAGTGATAAGGGCTAGGCAATGGGGATGAAGTGACTCGCTCTACATCTCACAGTTTGGAAGTGTCTGAGGCCAGATTTGACCCCAAGACCCCTTTGTCCCAGCCTAGCTCTTAATCCACTGACCAACCTAGCTGCCCCCTTTGCTGATGCCTTCATGAGAGCACAGCTGGTTGGATAGTGAGGGATTCAATCAACCAGTTACTTAAGAAGAGAAAATTGGTTTGGTTGACTGGTGATGAAATGGAATCACTTTTAAGCCATTAGTGCAAGATCCAATTGATAAGGTCATTTATATGCTGCAAGACCCTATTCTTTTTATTTTTCCAGTCTCATGCAGAAAAAGTGGCAAAATGAGCTAAACAAGCCTGACAATATCAATCTAGTTCACTTGTTCCATGCCGATGCATCTTTCATCTCAGTTTCTTTGGGACACCAAAGGGATCTTTCTATTCCTTGCTTTCTTCTTACTGAAATATTGGCTTTTTTCAGTGTTCTTTTTTCTCTCGAGCTACAAACATTTTCATTTCTCAGACTCTTTTATGTCACAGTCTCAACAAACACAAACTCTCTTCATAGATTCAGAACAGGAAGACTTTGGCTTTAGTATCGCATGGAGATTAGGGACCTCCTTTTCATCCTCTGCTTTGGAACCCAGGATTTCAGACCTGGAGGGGACCTTGAACTTGGTCTCCTGCAACCCAATATTTTATACAAAATACAAATGAAGCATATTAGAGGTGGAATTGCAGTTAAGCACTTACCGAATAGCTAAGCTAGGACAAGAACCCAAGGTGATTTCCTGAGCTACCAGAATATGCCTCTCCACAAATCTAATTTACTGAGGGCCATCTAAATACGATGAGAAAACAGCTAGAGAGGAAATACAACATTACGTGGGCTATTATAAAAATAAAGACTCAATTAAAATGTTAACTTTTTTTAAAAAAACCTTACCTTCTATCTTAGTAGGAATTCTAAGACAGAACTTGTCCAGATCACTCAGCTGGAAGTGTCTGAGGCGACATTTGAACCCACGTCTTCCTGTCTCTAGACCTAGCACTCTATCCACTGTGCTACCTAGCTACCCCTTCTTTTTGATTTTCCAAGGGCTGCCCTGTGGGTTTTCAAATTAATATACAATAACTAAAGTATTATATTTTATAAAGTTTATTATTAATAACAAAAGAAAAGAACTGCCTAAACCCAGCCAGATTGGGAGAGAAGAGTTAAAAAAGAAGAGTGTGGCAGAGCCCAATGTGTGAAGAAGCAAATGTGCACAAAAGGAAAAGTATTCTGGGTAACACAGAAAGGAATTTTGGGTAATGTAGTTTTAGGAGTCCAAGAATTTCCAACTGTACAATCCTTGAGAAGTATATGTATGCGGGTGGTTAGGGGGAAGGGAGGGAAATATTGTGGTTATTGTAACCAAGGAATAATGTTCTAAATTGACTAAATAAATAAATTTATTTAAAAAAACAAAACAACAACAAAAAAGAAGTATATGATGTGAAGTCCCCCAGCTTTCAATATCCATAGACCAATGGGTACTTGGTCACTGCTTCATCTCTTTTACATAAGAAGCCATATAGTATAGTGGACAGAGAAAGTTGCTTTCTGCATCAGGAAGACCTGAGTTCAAGTCCTGCCTCTGACACATAATAGTGGTATATTCCTAGGCAAGGTAATTAGCCTTCTAGTGCTGGAGGGAATTTTTTACAACTATGAGGTGTTGAAATAGTGTCAGTCTGTAGCAGTAAAGAGAGTTCCTTCATTCAGAAGTTCCCTATTTGAATGAAATCATTGATCTACTCCTAGCTCTTAAGACACTGTTGGCTTTTGCAAAAAAATCCTTTTCCTTTTTCTACTGTAGATTAATAAAAGTCCAGGAGTCACAAGGTGGGGGTAGGGAATGAGGAAGAAGCTTTAAAAGGAAAGGAATGACCCTTGAAATCTCCTGAACAATTTTCCCATATTCTTCCCTCTTCTTTCTCATTTCACTCCAAAAGGCAAGTGGGGAAGGGCTGATAATAGTGAAAATAACACGCAATGAAAACCTGAACCAGCCGGCCTTTAATGACTTGTGTAATCCTTAATGAGGAAATGGAAGTTGAGGCTCTTGGTGCATTCATCTGGGGAAAGCACTCGCGTAATTCTACAGGAACCTGTCATCTGAAATTCTTGTCCTGGCTCCACAATCCCTTTGATTCCTAAACCTTCCAGAGGACTCTAATCTGAAATCAAAGTCCCGTTGCTTAGGGTCGGTCGACATGTCAGACGTGGTCACATTTGAAAGGGTTCAATGAACCTGCAGATTGAGGTGGAAATGAGGGGCCTCGCTCAATGAGTTTGGCACCAACTTACCTGCCTTTGGATTCTTAGGGTCCTTTTCTCCTCATTTCCTTTGGATTTCCAAATGCAGGCTGTAGAGGCTCAGAGCTTTTTCCTTTGGAAGATGACTGAGAAGATTCTTTCAGATGCTTAATTGGGAGGTAGCCAACATGCATTTATTCAATGGCGCTCTTAGCCAACTCGTGAAGCAGGCAGAAGTTCATCCATTCATTCGTTCCTTCGACAAGTATTTATTAAATGCCTACTATGTACCTGCAAGGCCCAGTGCTAGCTTCTGGGGATACAAAGACAAAACCAAACCCCCTGGAATGGTTCCTGCCCTCAAGACCCTGACTTTTCTTCCTCCTGTAGCTGAAGAATTTTTGATGAGAAGCAGAGAGTGAACAGTTACGGAGGGACATAAAGATCCTCAATTTAGAGCTAGACCAGACCATGGAGGCCACTGAATCCAGTCCTCTCACTTTTCAGAGGAGAAAAGTCTTGCCCAGGGTCACACCGCTATTGAGTGTCTGAGGCTATATTTGAATCCGAGTCTTGCTCTATCCACTCCACCAAAGTGTAATCTTTTCTTGGAAGAATTTTCTTTTGATTAAAGGTGGGTACTAAGGAAACAACTCTATTACCCTTTGGCCATGGATTCCTTCCTTCCAGGCTTCCAGTAGGTTCTTTCTTCCATAATACTAACGAAGGCTTCAGAGACAGTTTGGGGCAGCTGATAGAGCTTTGGATTTGGAGGCAGGAAGACCTCAGTTCAAATCGTATGCCACCTCCGGCAAGTTGACTAATTTCTTAGAGTATCGGTTTCCACATCCATAAAATGGGGCACATAACACGCAGTAACTACTTTGCTGAATTGTCGAAAGTCTCAAATGAGTCGATGCTTGTAGAGTACTTCCCAAAAGCACAACAGAAATGAAGAACAACTTAGCTTTATTCAAATGGTTAAGAAGGCAACGGATCCAAGGAGATGGCGGGGAAATGGGACTTGGTGGCTTTGAGGGAGGAGACTTCCTCATTCTTTGTCTCGTTGGTTTTGTGAAATGCCATATTTCCACTCAGCTGCCAAAGGGATTTTCCTAACATTCAAGTCTGGCCTGCTTAAGGATCTCCTGTGGCTCATTAGTTCTTCAGGATAGAAATCCAAATTCCTCTTTATGCCATTCAAAGCTCTTTACAATCGGGCTCCCTCCTGCCTTTCCAGACTGATTCACAATATAAACTGCATAAATGGATATGGATATGTGCATTATATAGATATGTGAGTATACATGTGTTAAACATGTGTGTGTTTACACACATATATGTATATGTGGATATATGCACGTTGCCATATGCTCTAGATTTGGGTCAGAATGGTCTTTTTGTAACTCGGTACAACATCCCATCTCTCCGTATCTTTGGACAAGCGATCCTCTTTGTTTGATGTGCCCTCCCTGCCTCCCTCCATCTCCAGAGCCATCCATCCCCCAGGCGAAACCTTTCTTGATTCCCAACCCAAGTTGTGGATGCCTCTTTGGATCTAGAAATACCTTCATTTCTCTCTTTCATTTACGTCCTTATATGTGTACGTGTTGTTTCCCCTGATGGCATATCAGCTCCTTAAGGGCAGGGGCTGCTATCCTTTTGTCTTTGTACCCTCAGCTTCTAGCACAGTGCCTGGAGCAGCAGGTGTTTACTAAATGCTTGTTGAATGACTGTTTGATTGATGAAAAACCCATTGCCATTGCTTTATATTACAGTGCTCTGTCTCTTGTGGTCGGGGGCATAAACAACGAAATGTGTACTGCATGGCAAAAGATGGAAACCATTTAGAAAATGATTACTGTAAACATCTGGCTAAACCTAATGGGCAAAGAAAGTGCAGAGGAGGAAGATGTCCCAAGTGGAAGGCTGGAGCCTGGAGCCAGGTGAGCAATGACTTCTCCCCTACCGTGTGTGTAGTCCTCGTTAGCAAAATTATTGGTCCCCAATGATGGAGGTGATGCCCCTTCTGCACATGGTCTCTGGGGTCCTTTTAAAGTGGGGTGGAAGAGGGAAACGTTGGAAAACGTATTCAGGAAGTCCTCAGGAATGGGATGGAACCCAGTTAAGAATGTGCCGCCATCTTTCTGGGCACAAGCTAGGCTGGAGGTTACCTTTGAACGCCCTCAAGACAGGATTTGCTAAGTAAATGATCAGTCCAAACAAGATGAAAGGGGAACTTTACCCTACTTAAGAGAACAGATTCCTTTTCAAGAGCCTTAGATGTCTCCATGTCTGATAGAGCAATTGGTAAGCCAGTTTCAGTCTTCTCTATCTATTCATTCAAACAGACCCACTGCAAGACCTACTAGCCTCTACTGGACAACATTTCTGGCTCAGTTTTCATTACTGTGTACTTGAAAGTACTGAAACTCTTTGAAAATTATATGAACTTAAATAGGTCTTTTCTTCAATTGCTAAGACTTGGCATGATTTTTCCATACATCAATAGATGAAAAATGAAAGACATTGCCCTGCAAAAGAGTCCCAGGGCATAGCCTTTAGTAGAGATTCTTTGAGGGCTTCCATGTTGCTAAACAGGACCGAAACAACATTTGGGCATGATCACATTAAGATGGGAATGATTTGGGTGCTCCTGATTTCAAAATAAACAAAAGAAATTGACTTGAGAGGCTGGATCCTTGAAATTTTTAGTAAATGGCCTCTCAGCAAACCTCTCAGATTTTGTAAAACTCTAGACGGATCTGATTTTCTTTCTAACCCTAACCATCCTGCTAACGGCTCAGATTTTCTCTCGGTCTTGCTCAGATTTTTTTTTCCTCTCCATCTCAGTTTTTCTAACCAGTTTCTAATCCTCTTAGATTTTCCATCTCTGCAACTAGGCCTCCCCCCACGTCTGCTCCACTCAAGAAAAATAAACACATGGGTTTGTTCAGTGTCCGTGCAAAGCCCCTTTAATCCTACTTAAGCCTTTATCCTAATGAACGATCAATCTATTTTTCAAAAATCGAACATTCAAAGAATCAGCTGATTCTGCCCCGGCCTGATTTGGTTCTTCCTCCAGTTTCATGGACCGATTAGATCTCAAAGCTATAGTGCACGCTGACCCATCTTTCCTGAATTATTTTTTTTTCCTGACCTATTGCTATACTTGGTTGGTTTCTGGTCTCCAAACCAGGAGAACATTCGATTAGTCAGAGAGTCAGCAGCAGCATTATTTAGGAGACCCCACTAATTAGTGTGTTCTCATGTAAAGCTTCACGCCCCGTCACTTTCCCTTATGGTTCATAATTTCTACCTCTAGCCGCATGCTCCCTGGAAGGGCATTTAAAAAAATTATGCTATAGAAAAGAGATTAAAAGAATCTTTTGCTCATTATTGGTAAATATGATTAGCTTCGTTTCTAGTCACTCTGGGATTGTGGTGGTAAGCAAAACTCTCCCACACATTTCTGATTATTAGGTTGAACTACTGGGGGATGACAGTAGATAAAAGGATTACAAGGAATGGGCCCCTGGAAAAGAGCTTCACCTGCTAAAAAATGATGGTGAAAGGAAGTCATTTCTGTAGCTAACAAAGTAAACATGGCAATGTAATGGACTTTAGCCTGCTTTATCGTGCACTGATGTGATTTGTTGCAATGAATTATCAAAACACAAGGACCAAGTCGCTATGTGGTGGGAGTCCATTTGTACCCTTTGGGAAAAGAGCTGGAATGAATTAGAGTTTTGTTATATGCAGGGAAAAGTGGCCCAAAAACTTGAGCCATGGCAGCATGCTAACGGGGTGACCTGAAAGAAGGAAGGAGACTCCCACACTTAGGAAGCAGGAGAAACTGTCTCCCTTAGCCTCAGCTCTTCGGAGTTATTTGTTTTAAATTGCTTGTTCTCCCAGATGCTTTTGTCTGCCATTCAATATGGACTTGAATCATTAGCATGATTTCTCTCCATGGCAGAAAGAGAGAGTGGCAATAAAGTTTATAAAAATGCCAGCTTGCAGAACAAGGCCCTGCCTAACTTTAAAAGCTGCTCCCCCCCACCAAAAAAAGAAGATGCTATTTAGAGGATGCAGCGTTTCTGAGACAGATGAGAAAAATTGATTGTAAAGCCTCCTGAAAGTTGTGTTGAAATTTTATACTTTTAAAAATCTTACGCTTGAAAAGGAAATAAGGCATTTTAGAAAAATAACTTCACTGCAAAACTCAAAGGTATTCCCCAAAATCTCATGTACATCCTTTGGATCTTTTTAAGCTGGGGCTAAGGTTTGAAAAACAATTTTCAACCACTTACTTTGTCTATCACAGTGAAGCTGATTAGCATATAATGAGAGCATTTTTTTCTTGTGGTGCTATGGAAATTCACCATAAACTTTTACTGCCTATATCATTTCTGGGCAATTGTGCTATCCCAACAAGGAGAAAAATAATATTGATCATCAGCATCTGGAGAATATTTGGAAAAAAATATCAGTGGGGGTAAGGGAGGGAAACAGGTTTCCCCACACCTGAGATTTCAGGAGTTGCCAACAGGGAAACTGTCTCCAGTGAAGGAGAACAGCAGCTCTTCTCTAACTTATTGCCTTGGAGAGCTGCCTAGGGAGTATAAAGAGGTTAAAGGACTTCCCAAAGTCACCTAGTTAAGGGCAAGATTTAAAGCTAGGCCTTGGTGACTTCAAGGCCTGCGATCAATCCAGTACTAGGACTTCTTAACTTTCTATTTATCATGGACCTCTTTGGTACTCTGGGAAAGCTTATGGACCACTTATCAGAATAATGTGTTTAAGTGCATAAAATAAAATATATGAGATTACAAAAGAAAACCAATTATAGTAAAATATGGTCATCAAAAAATTTTTTTTAAGTTTATAGAACCCCACAACTATATTAACCCATCTGCCTTGAGGATTAAAAAAGGAAAATAGATCATTAGGTTTAGTAAGATTATTAGAAGGAAACTATTGATAATTTATAAAATACTGACCTAGAAGTCATTGAATTAGAATACGATTGTGCAAAACTTTTGACACAAGCAAAATTGACACATTGATGGTGATTGAAAATTCCTGTAAGGGTCTCCCCTTTGCTGAGATACAGGACTCCAAAATACTCTTAAAATCCCCTCTGCTGAAGCCAAGGATGCCCCATTTCTGTGTTTGATGTTTGGCAAGGAAATGAAAAGAGTGTCTATTGGGAACCTTTTCATTTGCTTTTATGTGAATAGGGGTCATCCACCTTCCAATGTATGAGAATCAGTCCTCTGACCCACGTTTTTGTTGGGACTAGGATGAGGAGTGATATTTTCAAGTATACAACCAAATTCTCATCCACTGAATCCATGGGTTAGTTCATCTAGCACTTGGAAGCTGTCTTTTCTTTAATTATTCCATCACTCTCATTTATAGAGATACCTACTCGTATTAGCATGTGCAGAATAAGAGACAGATGGAAGACAATCTATCAGATAATATGGGCAAATCTTCCTTCCATCCCATCCCTCTTAGGATACATAGTTTCTCAGTTAATCAATGTAAACATTGCCTGGTTTACTTGGATCTTGCTTAAATTACAAGAATTATCTCAGTCCTACTAGCCCTTTTGATGGAGGAATAAGCAAGTAAGATAGTAAACAAACAACTTAGTACTATGGAAAAAGGACTAGCCCTGGAGGCAGGGGACCTAGATTCAAATCTCACCTCCAGTGCTAACTACCTATATAACCTTAGACATATGAGTTCATCTACCTGAGTCTCAGTTTCCTGATATATAAAATAAGATAGTGGGCCTAGATGATCTCTAAGGTCCCTTTCAAGTACAAATCTATCATTCTATGACTAGATTGAGGTTCCTTCTGGCTCATGATTTATGATTTTCTGACAGTCACTTCTAAACAGCATTCTCTTTTCAGCTTTATTTATTTTAAAAATTTTTTCCTATCTATTTTTCACTCTGCTCCCCTCCAATTGAATAACAAAAAGAAAAGAAAGCCTTGATAATAAATATGCATAGTCTAGTTAAAGCAAATGCTTACAATTGTCCATGTTCAAAAATATCAATCGTTCTACATTTTCAGCCATTCTTCAGTCCTCCTGCTTCTCTTGCAAAAGGTGGATGCGATATTTCATTGTTAGTTCTCTGAATTTAGGGTTGATCATTTCCTTAATTAGAGTTCTAAAGGCTTCCAAGTCAGCAGCGTTCTCTTCTAAAAACATCAATACCTTAATTTTATAGACTCATAAGATTTAGAATTGAAAAGATACTTAGAGGTCATCCCATCCAACCTAATGTTACAGATGAGGAAATTAAGGTCCAGATTATTTAAGAATTTCCATGATTCAGCTTCTTTAAGACTTTATACAAAGTCTTATACAAAAGGAGAAATGTTTTCAGGTATTTTTCTATGTATGATTAATGGGCATGGAGCCAAAAGGGAATTGCAGAATGGAGATCATAGATTTAGAGCTCAAATTTAGAGGCCATAGAGTCCTTCTCTGACCCCATTCAGATCCGAGATCTCTGTGCTTTAAATCATTTCCCTTTAAGGCCAGCAAGTTAGGGATGAGAGTGTTGCTAAGTGGAGAGTCTAGAGACATGTGCTCAGTTCTCACAGCTCAGTAGTTATGAACTAAAACCGAAACTCTACAAACCTGCATCTATAATCTGTAATGCTAAGAGGATGGCTTTGAGGTATCACGGTCATCCCTTCAAGTTTCAGAGCTTTCCTCTGCAGCCTAGCTGAGAGGTATCTAGGCAGCAGATCATGCTATATTTTGTTGGTTACTTGGTTTGGTTTCATTTTTTTAAAGTCCTTTCTTTAGAAAGTTTTCATTATTAAATGCTGAGAACTCAGTAGGATCCCAGAATGGACCAATCATGCCATGGAAATGGAACAAAGAGAGTGAAATAGAGCATCTGACCTTGTATCCCCCAACTCTAAAAAAGTATGATAGAGGCCACATGCAGTATTTGGTGATTCAGAGCTTGGAGCTTGCTGGGCATCTATAATCAAGTGAAATTGTCTCCTGCCAGTTATTTCTCCAAATAGCTTTTAACATTTTTGCAAGAGAGCCACGTTTTCCTTTCTAAGGTTCACGTTCGTCATCTGGACTTTTTTGATCCATAATAAATGTAGGACCGTGAAATTGACAAACAGGAATCGATATCCTAATTTGCTGAAGTCCCCAATTTTTAGAATTTCATTTCTTTTCATTCTACCATTTGATGCATTTTCAGTGCATGAATTTGGACAAGAATAGAATATTCAGCTTATTATCTTCATTTGATAACTCCTAGTGGATATTTTTTAAAGTTAGGGACCTAGATACTTAGGGATCATATCTTGGCATTGATAATGTAGAAGCTGTGAACTGGAATATAGTCACACCAGAAAATTGGCTTTTGGCAATAACAAAAATCATGGGGAGACGTGGTGTGGTACCGTATCTGGAAGCCAGGTCATAAAGATTTGGATGGGCCTCTGTCCCATATTATCCCTGTGGCCACTGGAAAGTTACTGACCTTCCTAAAACTCCCCAAGTGGCTCTTTAACACTATATCTTAAAGGTGAATTATAGGGGCAACTGAGTAGCACAGTGAATCAAGAACCAGACCCAGAGGCAAGAGGTCCTGGGTTCAAATCTAGCTGTGTGATCCTAGGCAAGTCGTTTAACCCCCATTGCCTAGCCCGTACCATTCTTTTACCTTGGAACCAATACACTTTATTGCTTCTAAGACAGAAGATAAGAATTAAAAGAAAAAAGTGAATTGCCACTGAATATCAGTGAGAAATTTTAACCAAGGGAGCTGCTTTGTATTGTTAAAGTCATGTGTGTATGGACTCCCCTCTTTAAAAACTAATAAACATATATACATATATATTTATATATTTTTAATTCTGTAAAGTATTTAAAACATATCAATTTCTTTTACCTTCACAGGAGCTCTGTAGTAAGTAGCAAAAAGTGGTAACTAGCTAGAGTTTTAGCATCTTAAAGTATGAGCAGATACACCATAGCCTCTCAAGTCCCCTCCAAAAACTCATCATTTTTTCTTTTAGGATATAAAACCATTTTTACAGGTTTGGGTTCAGCCTAATAATAATTCCTATGTTAACATTCCTGCCACACGTCAGCCATTCAACATAAATCTACATAGGGCTTTTGTTGCCATGGGTTATTGCTCAGACTATTTATCCTAGAATATGACTGCCTTTTCCATCGAAGACGCAATATTCTAATTGAATGTCTGCCAAATGGTTTGTTTTTCATTCTACCTTCTGCCTTCAATGGGATTTCTGTCAATGGCAAAGCAGTCACCCTCCAGCATGGCCCATTCTATGTGTACCATATGTTATGTGGGTCTTAACCATCCACTTCCCAGCAGCCCCTCTATCACTGGTAGCACAGTCTTCAGATCCCTTCATCCCTACCGTCCTCTGGGACTAAAATTGGCCCCCAAAGCCCCAAAGCTCCCCTTTGGGAGCCCCAGATGTATTAACTCTTCGTTCCGTGGTTCAGCCTCAGGTAATGCTCTCTGTGCTCATTCATAATCTTTGCCTGTTATCCAGTTAGCTTTCCTATAAACCTTTAAAGGTTGACAGTCATATCAGTGTTCACGTGGGAGACATTTGAATAAATTTGGATGCATGGGCAGCCTTCTAAAGAAGGGCACTTTTATTGCTAAGTATCTGTAATGGAAATAATGATTATTGGGAGGAATCCATTTGGTTATGCTTTATAATGTTTTCTGATAGTGAATTCTCATTAGTCCTATCCAGTGATGAGTTTTCCTACGTGATAATTGAAAGAGAATTTTTGCATTGGGTCAGCAGCTTAATTCTATTATTTAAGAAGTTCCATTCAGATGGATGTGACTCAATGCATGTTAAACCTGTTCGTTGGTGGCAGCCCCATTAAAGAAGGCTGACATAGCCCTGATGTTTGGCAAACATCCTTTAATGGCCAAGAACGCCTGTCCTAATCAAGTGATGTTTTTCCTTTCTTATTATCTAAACCTTAATAAAGGCAATAATTCTCTCCCTGCTCACAAGCAAGATTATGGAACTTCACCATAAAGAAACCATAAAAAATTAATTTAGAGAAGAGTTAATTGCTGATTTAATATGTTGTGCTGTGGGTTGGGTCAATAAACTATTTCCATATGATTTACATTATCTTTTCACGGGCTGAAAACACTTAAGAAAATGTTTCTTTTTCCTCCACTCCCCACCAACTCAGTGCTCTTAACATATGCAGCCATATTTGTAAATAGACATCAATATTACGAATGACACAGAATAACATTTTACAAGGTATTAGATGAGAGGAGACACTTTCTACTTATATTCGACTTTATATTCCCATGCTCTTTTTTTTGTTTTGTTTTTTTCAAAATCATGCTACGAAACTCCAGTTTGACCCCTCTGTTTTAACTCCCAAGTGCCCCGGATCTCAGACAGAAATCATTTTGGTTTCCCTGTTTTTACACTGTGCCAATATCATCTTGGGTTTGTTTTTTTTTTCCTGTTTTCATTCAGATTTCCTTCTTAGAGTTTCCAGTGATAAAGTGGTTGGGATTTGTCACTTCAAAATTGTTTGCTGGAGCTCCAGTGAAAACACATAAGCTCCAACTTTCCTGGTTTCCTAGACCTAAGACATCGTTTTGATTATTTTCTTTGGAAATATTAGAAATTGTCTAGATAGTCACGGAAGGTTTTTCATTAAGAATATAAACTTCATTTCTATTCTGTTCACCTTCCTCCTCCCCCTCCAGAAAAAGATATCAGAAGCTCCCACTTACTTTGTCTGTCTCTTCAGTGCTCCGTGTCCTGTGGCCAGGGCGTCCAGCAGAGGAATGTGGACTGTCGGACTGGAGCCCACAAAACGAGGGAGAGCGAATGCAACCTGTACACCAGACCTGTGTCCGAGCAAACCTGCCTCTCCCCGGCGTGTCCCCTGTACACTTGGAGGACAGAGGAATGGCAAAGTGTAAGTAGAGGGCCCAGGGCAGGCAGCTGTCAGGCGTCCTTCCCTCCCTGATCTCCACCCCTCCTCAATGTTCCCCGGCCAGCATCACGTTACTTCTGCTCTGAAGTCCAGCCACCGAAGAGGACGGCGGCTCTGGCTCCAGCAGAGTCTTCTGTCAGACAGCCAGGGTTTCCCCTGACGGGGGTGAGAGTCCTCTTCATTTTTAATTCAATATCGTAACGGGTTTCTGAACATTCATGTTCCACTGGCCTGTGAGGAAAGAGTTGACTCGTTTGGAAGGAAGGGAAGATAAGAGGCTAGATTAGCAGGGGAGGGAGAATCTAAATCAAAGACCTCGGCAGGCTTCAGGGAGGTCCCACATGATATGTTTCCTTTTGGGTGTCTCTTGGGTGGGCAACACTTGCTACTAAAACTTGAATTAACTTCCAAGGGTCAGAGAATTTTTTCTTCAAGTATGTAGTCTGAAGGAATAGCTCATCAGAGTCCCAATGAGGAGATGCCATTTTGTGGGGTTTTTCCACTCAGAGTTAATATTTGGCTCAGGAGAAGTATGGTACAGTGGTGAAAAGCTTGGACTTTGCAATCCGAAGATCTTGGTCCAGATTCTCCCAGCTGCCATTTCCTTACCTGTATTGACCTTGGACACTTTATTTCACCTCCAGCCCAAGGCTTAGCCTCCTCATCTATAAGATGGAGATATTGACTGGCTGGCTCTGAAATCTCTCCAAGATCTCTAGTTATGATCTGATGATCTGGGGCTCAGATCCCAGCTCTGTCAGAGCCTGGGTCACCTTAGCAAGTCATACTTATAACACGTCTGGCACAGTGATGTTACATTACATTCAGACACCAATGGCCCCCCACCCCCCCCAAAAAAAAAAACAGACTCCTACTTTGGAGGAATCCTTTTCTGATAGAACTTTGAGACTGAGACATCAGACTTTGGATTCTTTTCCAGGAGTAGAGGAAGAGAATGTGATGTCCTCTGAACTCTCCCAGCCTTGGGATCTCATAGCAGTCATAGCTTCTGAAATCCTCCTGCGCTTCCCCCTCCAAACCCTTTTTATATCATTTCTGCTCATTTTCTTCCCTTTTTCTCACACCTAGAGAGTCAATTCCTTTTTTTACCCTTTAAAGGTAAATCTTGCCAGTATTTTAGGTGCTAATTATGCAACGTATGGCAATCTAGGGTGTTTGCTTCTCTTCTTCCTTCAGACCATTTTTCTCCTTGATAGGACTTAGGGTAGGGGAGTCATCTTGGTCCTTCTACTAAGACATATGGGGGGGCAAATGAAATTAAAATTGGTCTATTGTTAAAAGTGGGCAGTGATGGAATTATCAGTGGTTTTCGTGCCATTTAATCATTCCAAGCTCCTTTCTTCTCTAGAGATGACTACATTTAACAAATCAAGAAGGGGTCACCTAGCAAGGTCATCTCCCCATATTTTCTAAAGGAGGTGCTAATGATTGATCCATTATGGAAAAGAATGCCTCCTTCTCTTACCTTTAACTACAATAGACCTTGTTTTCCCCTTTGATAGTCTAACTTTAGATCTTCTTCTTCTCTCTCTCCATACTTTTCATTTCCTTTATTAAAAAAATACTCTTATCTTCTTTCTTAGAATCAATACTAAGTATTGGTTCTAAGTCAGAAGAGTGGAAAGGGCTAGGAATCTGGGACAAAGTAACTCACCTAGAGTCACAGAGCTAAGAATCCTCTGGGGCTAAATTTGAACCCAGGACCTCACATCTCAAACCCTACTTCTCAGTCCATTGAGCCACTTAGTTATCCCTCTTTCCGCATTTTCCTTCCTTCCTTCCTTCCTTCCTTCCTTCCTTCCTTCCTTCCTTCCTTCCTTCCTTCCTTCCTTCCTTCCTTCTCTTTGCCTGTCTGTCTGTCTGTCTATGACTGTCTCTGTCTCTGTGACTCTGTGTCTCTGTCTCTCTCTCTCTCTGTTTCTCTCTGTCTCTGTTTCTGTCTGTTTCTCTCTGTCTCTGTCTCTGTCTCTCTCTCTCTCTCTTTCTGTCTCTCTCTCCCTTTCCCCCTCCCCCTCCCTCTCAACCCATAACAGATTTAAATCCAGCTAAGTGTTCCAAGCCCTGAAAAGCAAGCAAGCAGCAGTAGGAATGGCTCTCAGTTGAGTACTAACACCTTGGCCAAATATTTTCAATTCTTGAAACAACCAAAAGAATGACAATCTCAGTCCTTAGTCCACATTGAAGGTTCTAATCAAATGCCAAAGAATGCAAATCTTGTCTTGAACACATTAGGCAAAAATCATGTTCCCCAACAAACTCTAGAAGCCTATGCATTCATTTCATCTGCGGGCAATGTTTATTTGTTTTTTACTTTCCCTTCAAATGGTCTCATTTGCTGGGAATCAGAACAGAATGCCAGATAGAGCCAATAGCCTTGGAGGTCTCCTCCTTGCTCTCTCACTCAAAAAAAACATTTTTCAGAGAAACCAGGCAAAGTTATCTCTAGTGCTGGAAATATGAATGAAGCACTCTTTGCATAAGGCCATCAAGCAGACTGCCTCAAGTGTTTAACTCTCCAGCTAGTTTCCTGCCCCAGGTATATGAAGGCAGAAATAGGGGGCTGGAAGAAGGTCAGGCGTGTGGGCATCACGGTGTAGCAGAGGACAAAGGAAACTGGTGGGAGGGGAACCAGGAAGGAGCTTATTCATGTCCCCTTCCAAACGGGCACCTAGGATGTGCTGCTGGGTGCTCTGCATGATCCTGGGGATGCAAAGACAAAATAAAAACCCGTCCCTGCCCTGCAAAGGGGAGAGTCACTGATACAGATCCTAGAAGAGAAAGGAACCCATTGATAATCATCCATGATGAAGTTTTATATGCAGATCCATAGAGGAGGCAATTTCCTACCCATTCATGGTAATGATAAGAATGATGCTCATACTACCACTAGCTAGCATATAAATAGCACTGACAAGCACTTTACCTATGTGATATCATTTGATCCTCATAGCAGACCTTTGAATGAAATATTAATATCTCCATTTTCCAGATCAGGAAACTTACTCATTGAATTCCATGAGCTAAAAGGGCCCTCCATAGTCATCTTGTCCAATGCACATGCCAAAAAAAAGAACCCTAGTACATTGTATTCAATAGCTGACCTTTAAAGGAAGCCCGCCAATGAAAGATGACCCATGTTCTCATGAGACAGCCCATTCCATCCATAGATCTCTCTCAGGGTCAAGAAGTCTTACTTACATCAAGCCTAAAATTGAAAGAGAACCCATTACCTCCAGAGACAGCCCATCCCATTGGGACAATATTGGGACAATAAAATTCTTACCCTCAAGGAACTTACTTTTTCTTATGGGGAAGAGGGCAAGATGATGACGTTGAGTGATTTGTCCAGCATGCGTCACTCCACTAATAAGTATTTGGGGGTAGAATTCTAACTAAGGTCTTCCTGAGCTCAACTCTTTTCATGATGCCAAGCTGCTACTCTTGATCCCATTCCAGAGAACACACAATGAGTGGATTATAAGGAATATGATTCCTGGCTTTTTAGCTCTGATTCCTTCTTGGTCATTGCATTAGCAAGTAAAACAATGAATGATGACATTAATAGTCCCCCCTTAGTTTTTGCAAGATTCTCCCAAATCATTGCTTTTTCCTTCTCCCTTTCTTACATCTCCTGCTCAGTCATTCAGGCATTAAGCATTATTGATTACCTGCTGTGTATCAGGCAGTGTACTAAGTGCTGAAGATACAAAAATAGACAAAAGTCGTGCTTGTCCTCAAGGAGTTCATGGTCTAATGAGAACGACAACATGCACACAATTCTTTATGAACAAGATATAGAAAGGATCCGTTGGAGATAATCCCAGAAGGAAGGCTCTGTTATCATGAGGGCTTGTCAAGGACCTTCCTATCAGAGATTTCTCTCCTGAGCTTTTCAAATCCCTCATTGATCCCAACCACCATTTCCCCTTTAAAGACACCAAGAATTGTGGCATAAACTGAGAAATATAAGAACAGCATAAAAAGATCTCACATAGCCCCTGTAATACCCTGAGTCTGGACATTGATGCTGCTGTGATAAAAGACCTGGGGTTACCAGACCCTGAGCCTCTTAGAGACAAGGCTGACAAGCCCGGGTCTCTCAATTTTGGGGGGAGGGAGAAAGATATTTTAGACAGACAGGGATTTCCTTACCCTCTTTCCTATAAACTCCAACCTGAAGACATCTTGCTTATCTTACCCCTAACCACCATTTGTTAAAATAAAGTTGTTAGTTATCTTAAATTGACTTCCTTGTCATATTGAAGGGGGAGAGAACTGATCTCTCTCTCTTTCCCTAAGGGAAAGGATTCACCCATTAAATCAATTATTAGAGGGGATTAAAGGCAGGGTTAGTGGAGAGACATATTTGAAGAAAACTGAAGGGGGGAATCCATCTCACCCTCCTTTTACTTTCTGGGATGATCTACTCTTTCTCCATTATACCAAAACCAACCCTCTAATACAATTTGGCACCCCAGAAAAAAGATCCACCATTTTCACCTGTCACAAACTGACAGTTGGAACTAAAACGGGAACATAGCATATATCTAACTATGATGAAAATTGTTACATTTTAATAAGCATCATATATGTATAATACATAAGACAAATTATTTTTATTCAATAGTTGAATGTTATATTGTTTGAAATAGGAATATGAAAGTCTCTGGATCATTCCTCTATCGCAGTAGACAGCAGAGATATTAGGAAGGTAGAAGTAACAAAACTTGGTCTGTGGTCTAGAATAGCTTGGTAGCATTGTCAACAAGAGAAGAAGGTGTATACAGGAGATGGAAAGGTAGAAGCAACAAAACTTGGCAATGAATTGTATACAAAGGGTGAGAGAAAAAGAGAATGTAGAGAATGATGTCTCCGTCTGCACCTTGAGTGATTGGGATGATGATAACCCTCAAGAATAGTCGTAAAATTTGGAAGGAGCAAGAATAGATTCAGTTTTAGTCATGTTGAGTTTAAGATGCTCATGGAACTTCCAGTGCAATCCATTACTTAACCAATATTTCTTGGATGCCTGTAGAGAAAGAAGGGTCTTTGTCAGCTTTTCTCTTTCCTCTGGTATTAATAATAACTCACAGTTATAAAGCACTTGATGTTTTTGCGATGTATTTTACATACGCTAGCTCATTAGAGTCTCTTCACAACACCGTGAGATTGGTGCCATTATTCTCACCCCTGCTTTGCAGATGAGGAAGCAGAGAGGTCAAGGGCCCTGCCCATGGTCACTCCTTGTGCACCTAAGGCTGAATCCACGCATACATTTCTGCTGACTCCGAGGCCAAAGCTCTTTTAACTCTGCTAACTTCCCGGTCGGTGATAGGTGGGCATTCAGGGATCACGCTGTTTTTCTACAATGTTCTCAGGTCTGAGCACTGAACAGTGGCAGTCCTTAAAGTCCAGGCATGACTAGGTAGAATCTGATGGTGGTTGGAAAAATCCTTCTTTATAAGTCACTGTTTAACAATTACCGTACGTACAGCTGCCACCTGCTTTCTGAATGCCTTGTTCCAGCTTTGATTCCCAGTCATTTTTAAGATATGAATACATGTGGGAAGAGAGGATCTGAAGAAAGAAAAAATAAAATGAGTCTTTTTGTTGCCTGAAAAATGTGGGAAGCCCAGATGTGTCCTTGGGGTTTTTGACATCCATCCCTCTTTGTGGACAAATGCCCCAGTGGTAAATGTCAGGAAACATGAGACCTGCAGGTGAATAATAACCCATTTGTGGCCCCACCCAAACTGGGTGCTCATACCTAGCTCGAAACTTGTGTTTTTCCTGTGCAGTGGGGGGGCTTTTTTATATCTGGGAATGGAACATTTTCCCCCTCTCCTGAAAAATTATGCCCTTGTGTAATTACACTCTTTCCCAGGGTCAGCTGATTATCCAGCTCAAAACTGGCAGACAAGGGACTCTGGGAGATGCTAGAGGTCCCCAGAGAGAGTAATTTGTGCATTTCAAGGACTATTAGAAAGGCTGAAGGAGGAGATCCATCTAGCCACATTGAAAAGGGCAGTACCACCAGGGGAAGAATTGGCTTTTTCAGTCTTGAAAGAAGATTTGGGGTGGGGGGGAACTACATAAATATAGAGGTCTGATGGCTATTTGTTTATGTGTTTAAGCACTTGGCCCTCTGCTAGAAAGATTTCTATGAATAATAAAAGGTAAGTTGTGAATAAAAAACACTAGGTTCCAATCTCTTTCATTTATTGAGAGACTTCCAACAAGTGAATTACCCTCTCTAAGCCTCCGTTTTCTCATTGGTAAAATGGAGAGGTTGGGTTTGAAACCCCTAAAATCCTTTCCAGCTCTAGCTCAGTGATGATCCCCATTGTGCCTTTCTGTGGCACAGATGACCATTCTAAAGCTGGTGTCTAGAACACCATCATTTGAGGTCTATATTCAAAAGGTCTTCAAGTTATTTAAAAAGAGGAGCATTTTACTCATTCGTGAAGATCTTAAGATGATGTTTTTAAAGACCATTTCTGACTGTGTCACACATATTTTGGCATTTAAGGCCCTTTGCCATCTGTTACTAGTCAATGGTTTATTTGTTCTTTCCCATATTTGGTGTGCTATTTCCTGTCTCATGCCTTTGCATAGACTATATATTTCTAGTGCCTTGAAGGAAATAAGGAGGTAAATATACATTTATTAAGCATCTACTATGTTAAGCATACTACTACTACTACTAGCCATGATTATGAACATTTAAAAAAAAAACAACCTTAGCTCTTATCTTAGAACTGATACTAAGTCTTGGTTCCAAAGCAGAAGAGAGCTGTAAGGGCTAGGCTTTTGGGGATTGAGTGACTTTCCCAGGGTCACACAGCTAGGAAATGTCTGAGGCCACATTTGAACCCAGGACCTTCCATCTCTAGGCTTGGCTCTCGGTCTATTGTATTATCTAGCTGCCTCCCTGTAATAAACATCTGAAAAAATATTATTTTGACCTCACAACAAGCTTGGGATGAAAGTGTGATTATTCTCCCCATTTTAAAGTCTGGGGAAACTGAGGCAGGCTGCAATTAAGTGTGGTACCAAGGATCACACATTTAGTCTCTGAGGCTAAATTTGAACTCTGTGTTCCTGATTCTAAGCCCAGCATTCTATCCACTGCATGACTGAGCTCCTTAGAATACACTTCTTCCCCATCATTACCTTCTAGAATTCCCAAGCATAGAAGACAACAGGGGAACAAACAGAAACAGAGGAGCACAAGTCATCCATGTTCCTGTAGGGAGAGAGTGGTACCGATTGGCCATTACAGAGATTACATGAAAAAGAGTATATGAAATACACTTATAAATATGATGGGGAACCAAGTTGCTTTGGAACTTGAATATTAGTCAACGATGTTTGACCTTTACTCAGTGGGAAAATGGGAGCCACTGAACATTTTTTTTGCAAAAGAGAGATACAATGTGAATATTTCTACATCTATCCATTTGAAAGATGATTCTAGCAACAAATTACAGGATGGATTGGAAAGGGAGAGGGTGTGGGTAGGAAGCTCTTTTAGAAAGCAAAGAGAATCCTGGTGAGGGTGAGAATTCATCTATTCCACAAGCATTTTTAAAATACCTCCTGTGTAAAAAAGGTACTGGGTTAGGGATGTGAGGAGAAAAACAAAACAATGCCTGCCCTTACATTCCATCACTGAACTCTAGAAATATAGACTGTATCTTTTATTCCAGAAATTTTCTTCTCTTTTTGCTTCGGTCATACCTTTGAATCAACCCTGGTTACCAAATCCAAAAAAAATGAGAATGCCCTGTGCCTTTTGGTTACATGCATTTCCTCTGAGTATAGAAAATGTATTGAGATACAATTGAGATACAATAAATTCTCTTTAGTTAGAAGAAAAGAGATTTGAAAATCTGCCCTATGGACTGGAGATGGTGGTTTGGTTAGACGGGGTCGCCAAATGTGAATTTAACTGTGTATTATTATATATTATTACATATATTCACATATCATTCTATCAAATTAGATATTTTATGTATGACTATATTATTAGTTGACATTACGTATTTAACCACATATAATTGCTATAGAAAACCATTTATGTTTACTTATCAATATTTTATAGATACAATTTTTATAAATTAGTAAGAGATTTTTTTTTGGATGTGAAAGTGACAATCATTATACCAGAGAGACAGGGGGTTTGTTTACTTGTTTTTCTCCCTGTGCTAGGGAAGGATGTCTTTGTCTCATCTCACTCCCTTTCACTCACAATCCCTTAGAAATTTTGGAGCAAAATGAAGCTAACTGGTAGGTGGGGGCACCAAACCTGTGCTCTCATTCTCCAACCTGATGAACTAACCAGCCATAGTCAGAAAAGGAACAAGTCCACAATTCACGATATCTAATAATCAATCAGGCAACACATAGTAAGCGCCTGCTGTACGAGAGACCCTGTGCTAGCCCCTTAGTAGGTGTTTCATTTTGTGGACCAGTAAACTACTATTTTCTCCTTAAGAACTCTGAATCCCAAATTACCCTTAAAACTGACAAAAAGAAAAACATAACTGCATTATTGAAGTTATAAGAAGGAAGCCCCATGAATAGGAATTGCTTTGGGGAACTGGAGGGGCGGTACTAGAGTCTTGGAATGCTTCTTGTCACCCCAAAATGCCTGAAAGACTCGCCTACTCCCGAGGCCCCCCAAAATTCAATTTTCATTATGGGATTTCCAGAAATAATTTTGCATTTTACATCTCTTTATTCCTTGGATTTTTCCATTTGCTCGATGATTTACGACTAAGGAGCAAAAAGCATTTGTTTGGAATGTTTAAAAAATCATTTTCAGTCCTTCGTCCCAACTGCAAAAGAATTCAGCACAACCCCCTCAGAATATGACCCAATTTCCTCTTAGGGGGCTCTGATTTTCTGCCCACATAGTCTGGAAAATGAAGGCAGGGAAAAGCAATCGACCTCAAACAGCAGATTATATGACATTGCCTTGGATGGCTTCTCCAGGTTTGGGGCCCTTCCCACTGATTGTTGTATTCTCAAGTTCTCGATGACTGGAGAGTGGATCTTCCAGGCATGAAATTTTTGGCCCATTACAGCAAATGATTCCTTTCACATCATCGTCTGCAGGCTAATCCAGTTAGTTGGAAATGGTAACACTTTAGAAGCCTTTTACAGCTGATAAGTCCTTTTCCCCACTTTTCAGGTTAATAACTGGTAGGGCCTTCTAGCTCCACTTTGAGCTAAGCACGTTAAAAGGAAGATGTTGCCTGTTAGCATCGGCTGTCCCGGGGAGCTCAGCTGCTCAATTATTTCGTCTCTCTGAATTATGGAGTATCCTGTGAATCGAGGCAGCCCAGAATTATTAACTATTCATTCGGTCGTGTTTTCCCAAAGTTCTATAATGACATTTCAGAATACCTTTTGGAAATTAAAATGATAGGAGAGTTCTCACTCCAGTTACGAGAATGTTCTAGCCCAAAGAGTCTTCTATTTTATTCTTCTATTAATTAAACTAATTAGTTTCTTTTTTGGTCATAGAACCCTTTGGCCATCTCATGAAACTCATGGACCCTCTTCTCAGAATAACAGCTTTAAGGCATAAAATAAAGAGAATTATAAAGCAACCAGAAGTTAGTAAATAGGGTTTTTTTTTCCCCATTCCATTTTTTGTTCTTCTCTCCCCACCCTGAAAATCTATCCATAGATTTTTTTTTAAATATAGACAGATCCCAGTTTAAGAACTTCTATTCTAAACCAGTGGATTCCATGATGGAGGAGATGGGAAGGAACAGTAAGGGGAAATAAATTAGTGTATCCATAAACAAATATACCTTAAGGCAGGTTCCAGTTATCTTTTTTTTTTTTTGCTTTTATAGTACTGATTCTTAGTTGTCATTCAGGGCTCTATTAAAAAGGTAAGGGAAGGCAAAAAAGTTATCTCTTATTATGTACCAGATATTGTGCCAAGTCTTGCAAATATTATCCCTTTGGTCCTCACAACAACCCTGTGAAGTAGGTGCTATTGTGATCACCATTTACAGTTAAGGAAACTGAGGCAGATAGCAGTTAAGGGACTTGTCCAAGGTTATCCACGTGTCTGAAGGCAGATTTGAATTCAGATCTTCCTGACTTTAGCCTTATCCACTCTAACCCCATGTTTACAAATGAGGCAAACAGAGGTTGTCTTTCCCAGGGTCACATAGCTCATAAATATCTGGGGCCATATTTGAACTTGTCTTCCTTATTCCAGGTCCATCACTCCATCCAGGCATAGTTAAGCAAAACAAATTTCTGCATTGGCCATGTCCAGAAATGTGTTTTCATTGTGAGGGTCTGTCAGGTCTAGTCAGGAAGGTGGACAGAATGCTTTGTCATTGGTCCTTTGGAATTTGGTTGGTTATTTCATAGATCAAAGCTCTCACATCTTCTAAAGGGGTTCCTTCCTTAGCATCTCAACTTCCCTTTTTATCCCTAGAACTTAGCACGTGGTAAACATTTGTTAAATGTTTGTTAATGAGACTTATAGGCTTGAAAATTGCCTAGGGTAATGACTTGTCCAGGATCCTACAGTCATAGGCAGGACCTTCTGAACCCAGGTCTTCTTGACTTCTAGGATCCAATCAAAATCCATATAGCATCCTGGATGATGTATTTTTCCTAGGATTTGGCAGAGGAAAAGCTTTCAGAGTTTCAGTCCAATCTCCTTATTTTACAGATAAGAATCATAACATCATAGACTTAGCTCTAAAACCACAAGGGGATAGAGGTAGAACAAAAATATATTAAATACTAAGTGTATGCTTGAGTCTATGCTAAGTATATAATCTCATTTGATCCTCACAACAACCCTGTGGTTGTTGGGCTATTGTTATCCCCATTTCATTGATGAGAAAACTGAGGAGAATGGACACTACATTTGCTAGTATGTAAGGATGTGTTTGAATTCACTATCTTCCTAACTGCAGAACCAGTGCTTTATCCACTATACAATCCAGATACCATTTAGTGCAAGGATTCTTAACTTTGAGGAAGGGTCTGGTGAAACCTCTGGGCCTTTTCTCCAAATAATACACAAAATAAAAAACACAATCATAACAGAAACCAATCATGATGACATGCAGCTCTCAAAATATTTAAGAACTCCTGATCTCATCATGCCCCTCATTTCACAGATGAGAAAACTGAGGTTCCCTGAGGAAGCTGAGATGCTAAGGTCACTCGGGTAATAAATGCCTTCCCTCTCTCTCCGAGTCCCGCATCTTTCCACTATGCTGTAAGAACCAGAGTATTATTTTGGGTACTCTTGGTCTGACCGCAAGTTCCACAGTCCTTTCTGTCTGTCTGTCTGTCTCTGTCTCTCTCTCTTTCTCTCTCTCCTCTCTGTTTCTCTTTCTGTGTCTCTCTGTGTATGTCTGTCTCTCTCTATGTCTCTATGTCTGTCTCTCTCTTTGTCTCTGTCTGTCTCTTTCCTCTCTCTGTCTCTCTCTTTGTGTCTCTGTCTATGTGTGTGTGTGTCTCTATCTCTGTCTCTCATTCTCTCTCTCTCTCTGCCTCTGTCTGTCTGTCTGTCTGTCTCTTTGTCTCCGTCTCCCTCTCTGGTTCCACAGTCCAGTTTGTGGATCACTCTTTCACCTGAGTGACACCCAGAAGGCTAGACCTCCTTCTAACGGTGCCTAATTTATACCCACAAAGGAGCTTGGGCTTGGGAACAAGCAGCTCATGGATGCTTCCTTTTGGCAAACCCATCAGCCCTCCTGGATGTTGCATGGATGGTATCCGGCTTGTCCCCTACTGATGACTTCTCGTGTTTTTGCAGTGCACAAAGACTTGTGGAGAAGGTTCCAGGTACAGAAAGGTGGTGTGTGTGGATGAGAACAAAGTTGAGAACCACAGCCTGCACTGTGACCCAAGCAAGCGGCCGGCAGACCGAGAAAGCTGCAGTCTGCAGCCCTGCGAGTACATCTGGATCACCGGCGAATGGTCGGAGGTACCTCTCCAGGGCCAATCTCGGAGGAGGGTGGACATGGGGTCAGACAGGCCAGTGGTGTCAGAGGCACATCTTACCTGTTTAACTTTTCTGCCAGTCACAGAGAGACCTGCAGGAAGCCTCTTTGTTCCTTCCTCCTCCTTCCTCAGAAAAAGGTTGGGCGGACATAATTAGTGAGAAATGATAATAACAGGGGCAGCTAGAGGACCGGTGGCTAAAGTACCAGGCTTGGAGTTTGGAGGACTTGGGTTCAAATTTGCCCGGAGACACTTCTTAGGAAGTCACTTTAACCCCAAATACCTTCTGTTTTAGAATTGTTGCTAAGAAAGAAAGAGGGAAGAGAGGGAGAGAAGGAAGAAGGGTGAGGAAAGGGGGGAGAGATAGCCACAGATATATGAGAGGCAGAGGAGTGACATGGAGACAGATAGGAAAGAGAGATGGAGGGAGGGAGGGATGGAGGGAGAGAGAAGAGAGACAGAGACAGAGACAGAGAAAAGGGGGGCAGAAGGAGAAGGAAGGAGTCTAGAGAAGCAGGAACAGATATGGATTTTGATTGGATTCTTGAAGTCAAGAAAACCTGGATTCAGAAGGTCCTACTTCTGAGACTTAATGATTGTAGGACCCTAGACAAATCATTTAACTTCTCCTTACCCTTGGCAATTCTCTAAGACTATATGTCTCACTAACAAACAATTATTAAGTGTACTAAGATCTAGGGACAAAAAGAAAGGGAAGGGGAAAGTCTCTACTCTTAAAGATCTCATTCTAACAGGTAGACAGTAAGCAAACTTTAAACAGATACAGTATATACAAGGTGGTGGAAAGTGCAACTAGGTGGGGCAATACATAGAGCACCATGCCTGGAATCAGGAAAACCTGAGTTCAAATCCAGTTTCAGACACTTACTAGCTGTGTAACCCTGGGCAAGTCACTTAACCCTGTTTGCCTCAGTTTCCTCATCCATAAAATGAGTTGGAGAAGGAAATGGCAAACCATTCACTGTCTTTGCCAAGAAAATTCCAAAAAAGGGGTCACAAAGAATCAAATGTGACTGAAGACAACTGAAGACAATGATAAAAAGATGGAAAGTTGTCTTGGAAGGAAAGTGTTAGCAGTTAGGGGGATCAAGAAAGGCCTCTTGTAGTCAGATTTAAGCTAAGAAATGAAGGTAGTTCAGGGAGCCGGGGGGGCAGAGAGAAGGATGGAAAGAGCTTGGAAACAGTCAATGAAAAGAAGTCAGGAAATGTGGCCGTGTGTACAGTGGTCAGAAAGATGGCCATTGTAGCTGAATTCTGTAGCATGTGAAAGAAAGTCTAGAACAGTGTGGAGCACCAGCTTTTTTTAATTTAAATTTTAGAATTTTAAAAGCCAGAATATTTGATATTTGTTCCTGCAGGTAACAGGGAGCCATGGAAGCTGCCTGAGGGCAGGAATGACACAGTCGGTTACCTCTGTGCTTTAGGAAGAAAAATCTGATAGCTGAGGAGAGGATGGGCTGAATCAGGGAGAGGCACCAGAGTGCTTGGGCAGTAGTCTAGCTGAAGGCTCATCCCAGGGCCTGGGTTGTGTCAGAAGGGAGGAGGGACATATAAGTTACAAAAATTCCTCATCAGGGATTCCCTATGCCCATTAAATCAGAGGCTGGTCCCCGGGGAGGCTGGCCTTATAAGGAGGCAGTGCCAGGAGGGTCACACAACTGGGAGTCATTTGAGAGAATCTGGACGGGCCTCCAAAAGTATCTGCCAAACAGAACTTGCCAACATTCAGGTTTAATGGGAGTCACCCCTAATGCCTTATTGTCCCCAGCTTACAGAATACCCTTCACTGTGGGCAGAGAGCCTGGTCAACGGATGGGGTGACTCACCATCCCCATCAAGAGGACCTATCATTTAGCATGCTCCTTGAGGGCAAGGATCGTCTTTTGCTTCTTCTTATATCCCTAGCGCTTAGCACAGAGTCTGGCACATAGTAGGCTTTTAATTGACTAATTAAGAGTCTGAGGCAGGATTTGAACTCATCTTTATGACTAGGTCCAGCACTGTCCACTAAGAGCTCATGGAATCATGGGATCATAGGTCCAGAGCTAGGAGATTCCTTATAAAAATACCTTAAATTTTTTTGGTTTTACAATTACAGATTATAGATGAGGAAATAGAAGCATAGGAAGGTCAAGTGACTTTCCCATTATTATGCAGGTAACAAGTAGCCAAGTGAGGATTCGAACCCAGGATGCCTCATTCCATATCCAGTGCACCATTGCAAATTCTCTATTGCTATCCAAATCTTCTTCCTGGCTATCTTTGCATTGCACAGTTCTTCCTCTCTAGAGACAATCCAGCAGAACAAAGCCCATCATTCTCTGAGATCCGTCCTCACTTCAACATGAAGATCTGTGAGCAAGATTGACAGGAATGAACTCCCGTTCTCCCTGATGCTCAGCATCCCTGGGATGTGGCCTGCCTTTCCCTAAAGGCATATCTCATTACTTACCTGATGTCACTTCCAAATCCCACCTCTGCAGGCCCCTGAAATCCCTTTCAAAGAGGAGCTCTCAATGAGTTTCTGAAGCCCAAGAGCCTTACGTGACAGCAGTTCAATTACAACTCAAGACTTCTGGGGTTCCTGCCCCCCTTTCAGAGGCTTAGATGGCTTGTGATTAAAAACCTGACTGTGCTGGGTTCCAGCAGCAGCTCCCCATCTCCAGTTGGGTTCCTCCTTATAAATTTTAGGTCATCAAAAACCATACTGATTCTAATGTTCTTAAATTTTGAAAATAGATGCCATGAAACATTCATGGCGCTGCCACATCTGAGCAAGTAGAAATGCCGCTCGGTCCCTCCATCACCTAGCAGGATATTTAGGTGTATCTGAGGTCTCCATTCCTTTCCATTAGTCCAGATAATTAAATGATCATATCTAAAAGAGAAAACAGCATACAAGAGTAATAATACCAATTGCAAACCAAAGGGAGGAGTTTTTAACCTCCCTACCACCACCATGGAGGACATGGATAGATAATTCAGGGAGGGTTTGTAACCAGAGAGGGAAGGAAATTCCATCTTAATTTTCACCAACCTCTAAATTAAATAAAGAATGTTCCTATTATTTAATTCTTCATCTAAACACACATTCTGAGTAGGGGTCGATAGACGTTACCAGACTGCCAAAGGGGTCCAGGACCCCGAAAAGGTGAAGAACCCCTGATCTAAAGCAATTACACCCATGCTATCTCATCTCTTCATCAAAATAGCTAGATTGGAGGGACAGTTAGGTGGTTTAGTAGATTGAGAGCCAGGACTAGAGATAGGACTGGCTGCCAACACTTCCTAGCTGTGTGATCCTGGGCAAGTCACTTAACCCCCATTGCCTGTCCTTAATGCTCTCTTCTGCCTTGCATACAGTATTGATTCTAAGCTGGAAGGTATAAGTTTTGGGTTTTTTTTTAAGTAGCTAGAATGAGAGGAAGGAACCAAAATTATTCTCATTTAACAAAAAGAGCAACTGAAGCTTACAGCAATTAGCTGACTCCAGGATCATTTATTGGCCAGATCTGCCTTCCCCCGCATTCTCCATACTTGATGCCCATCCCCCTGTGTCTTCCTTCACCCCCTAGAGTGATTTTTCCTTCCCTCTTGTATCATTTTTGCCTATTTTCCCCCATTAGTGATGGTGGTGACAGCTAAGATTCTGAAAGTGACCAGAAAATTCTGTAATCCTTAAAAGAGGCGATATCTAACTGAGTTTCCCATCTTGCCTGATAAGGCTACAGGAAGTCTTTAGGAAACCTTCAGCCTTCTCCTTTTCCTCTCCCTTCCATCTCTTCTCGAGATTCAGCAGCAAGGAAGCTTTGTGTAATTGTGAAGCTAGCTGCCTGTCCCTAGGGCTGGTTCCTCATCCTTTCCTCTGTAGGCTCACAGAGGAGCCTCATCAGTCAGCAGTGGTCCATTAGGCAAGACTGTGATGGTGTCTCTCTAAACCTGGGTCAAAGGAAAGAATTAAGGCAATTACCAAGAGAATTAAGGTAAAATTGTCTCTGATCCTGAAATCCTCTGGATGGCTGCTTAAAACCTCCAACTTGCCTTTTCATCAGTAAACAAAGCTTAGGTTGATCTGTGGGAACACAAGTGGCAATTAGGAACATCCTTGTTTCTGAATGGCTGCAAATGCTTGCATAAACCAGGTAGGTCTCAACACCTGGCATCCTGCCTCACGAGTGTGGTAGAAAGAACACTAGACTTGGTTTCTGAAAAATGGGGATAATAGTACATATTATGGGGTCTCATTGTGAGGAGCAAATGAGATCCCAAAATCAGAGAATTAGGGAGTTTTAGGCAGCCATCTAGTCCAGCCCATACACAAAAGGAATGTCTACCCTATCTGACGAGCGATGATCCAGTCTCTACTTAAAAGAATTTCAGAAAGTATATTTGGCAAAGTACTTTAAAGATCCTAAAGTATTATATAAATGTGTATAATAAATATACCATGTATAATTTCAATCAACCCATGCTTCTCCTGTGCTTTGCTGCCATCCAGGGGGAAAGATAAGTGATGCTACTGGATGGAATACATTGGAATTTTAAGTTAATTTCCCATCACTCACACTTTCTCACACACACGTGTATAAACATGCATATATGTATATACACATAGTGTGCAAACATGTCCACATATCAATATGCACATACATCACCACCACTACCACCACTGTTTCCAGCCGTCGGTGTCCTTAGTCTAGAAGTGCTGTTAGCAAATCTTGAGTGAGATATCTCTTCTGGTTTCCTTGTGAAGTAAAGCCACTTGTTAGCTTCAACAATAGCTGGTTTTTCTATGACACCTTCCATTTATTATCGAATCTGACCCTGTGAGGCAGAAGCGAGCATGCCATTAGAATAGAAGTTTCCTGGTGACAAAGCACTTTTCTCTTTTGTACCCCCTAGACCTTAGTGGGATGCCTAAAAAGTCATAAGTGAATGAGTGAATGAATAAATGAAAAAAAGCATTTATTGAGCACTTAGTATGTGCAAACCACTGAGCTATGCCCTGAGGATACAAATAGAAATCTGAGCTGGTGTCTGATTTCAAAGAGCTCAATCTAACATGGACTTGTTAATTGATCTCCATTTTGCAGATGAAAAAATTGAAGTCTCAGAGAGGATAAGTCATTTGCCTAAGGTTAAACTACTAGTAAATGGTGGAAGGAAGGAAGGAGATAAAAAGGAGGGAGAAGGAAGGGAAGAAGGGAGGAAGGAAGGAGCAAAGAGAGGTAGGAAGGGCAGAAGAGAGAGGATGAAGGGTTTCTTAATTAGTACCTTTACCAAAAGCTACAACTGATTAAGTTGGCTAAAAGAAGTAGAATAGGTAAGGCCCTGATTCCTAAATTTCCTGCCTGTTCTCCCTGGTTGTGATTAAGACTGTGCAAAGCTAAAGAAAATAAATTCTGAAATTCCTGCCACTTTTGTCTGGGTTGGGCTGGAGAAGGAACTTATCTGCTCCTTAGAGACCAGAGTGTGAGGCTCCCCCCAAGTGGGAGATCCCAGTTACTGCTGCCCAGCTGAATCCATCCAAGCAATTGCATGAAATTGCATGTCTCCTGGGTGCCCAGAGCTTGTGCTGTTTAAAATTAGCTACCAAACTGAAGGCTTTCAGAGGGCTGGTCAGCAGGTCCACTGCCCTGTGAGCTGCCCTGGCTCATTGTTTTACCTCTCTCTCCTTTCACCCTTTTTCTCTACAGTGCTCAGTGACCTGTGGCAAAGGTTATAAACAAAGGCTAGTTTCATGTAGCGAGATTTACACCGGGAAAGACCATTATGAGTACAGCTACCAGAACACCATCAACTGCCCGGGCACCCAGCCCCCCAGCATCCATCCCTGCTTCCTGCGGGAGTGTCCAGTCTCAGCCACCTGGAGAGTTGGAAACTGGGGGAGTGTAAGTAGATGACCAAGTACTGTTTCCCTGATAAATGAATGTGAGAGGAGCTCTTGCTTTGGGCCAGGCATCCAATCCCCTCTCAGCATCCTTCCCATCAGCCTATGGCTGCCAAGATGTCTCCGCATCTAAGGGCGACCTCCTTAGATGGTAGGGGTTATAGGGTTAGAATGAACAGATGAGAGAAGAATGATGCCATCCTTGCCTGAGAGATCTGAGGGGATCCCCCCAATTCACTCTTTTCTTCTCCCCATTTTGCTTCCTCCATTGAACTACTTGGGAGAATTGAATCAAATGCCACCCCCACCAATCCTTGGGGAACTTTAAAATGGAATGTCTCCAGGCATTGTTCCGGCATGTGGACCAGGATCCAAAATTCCTTTGCCAATTTTAGGCCATGCTCGAGATGGAGAGTGGGGCTAGAAGTGGTTATAACCTAGAAGAGAAAGGAGTGGGAAGTGGACTCGGGGATGGAGAGTGAAGGATGATGGGATTAGGTGGCTACAGTGGGAATACAAAGAGAGGAAAGTCTGTTTCTTCTATTGCTCTCTGTTCTGAGCATATTGTTTGATCTGTTCTAAAAGATGTTTTGTTCTAAGTTTAAAGACATATTGATAAACAGAACTCTCTGGGCTTGAGTATCATTATGCTTCATGAGTTGTTTTTTTTTATTGAATATTGACACATTATCAAGCCCAAAGAAGAATAACAGTGAATAGAGAGTCAGACCAGCCTTTGAGTCAGGAAGATCTGGGTTCAAATTCTATCTCTGGCATATATTAGCTGTGTGACCCTAGGGAAGTCACTTAACTTCTGGGTAACCCTCACAGTTCCCTACTATTACAGATACAGACAAGTGACATCGTTTACACTAATTAAATCACTGGTCCACATTAAAATGAAAATTAAGCCAGATCCCCAAAGAGACTAGCTTCACTGGGAGTGGGGGAGTGTCAAAGGGATCTAAGGATTTAATGTAATGTGACTGGTACTAGAAAGACTTCTTGAAATGAAATAATATCTCTATCCTCCTTTTGGGCTATCTAGGTGGTGCAGTGGATTGAGTATCAGGCCTGGAGTGAGGAAAACTCATCTTCCTGAGTTTAAATCTGACCTTAGTTACTTAGTAGCTGTGTGAACTTGGGCAAGTCACCTAACTGTTTACCTCAGTTTCCTCATCTGTAAAGTGAGCTAGAGAAGGAAATGGCAAACCACTCCAGTATTTTTGCCAAGAAAACTCCATGAAGAATCAGACACAACTGAATTAACTCTCCTTTTCCAATCATTGTGCCCCAAACTCCACCATTAGAGATGCATTGCTTTTAGCCTATGAGGGGTTCTTGAAGTCTCATATCAAATTGCCAGTACACCTGGAAGAGGTGAAAGACATCTTTGATGGTATCAGGCTCCTTTCCAACCATCACTAGCTGAGGACAAGTCTCAATGGAAATGGAATGCATTTAGGAATTAGGGCAGATTTAAGATGAGGGACACCAGGAGTACCAAGAGGAAAGAGGAGGAAATAAGAGAACATCCCTCCAGTTTTGCTTCGATTTGGCTTAATCCACATCAAGAATCCACATCAGACTCTTCCCTAATCCATTTGCTGTTAAATGCACTTGGAAAGTATTCTTAAACTATAGGCACAATGGCAGAACACTTTAAGATTTGCAAAATACTTCATATATGTTATCTCGTTTGATCCTTCCACCAACCCTATGAGGTAGATGCTATCATCTCCATTTGACAGCTCAGTAAACTGAAGCTGAGACTTGAGATTTCATGATTTGCCCAAGGTCACCTAGATAGCAAATGTCTAAGGTGGGATTTGAATTCATATCTTCCTGACTGCAGGTCCAACATCCACTGCACCACCTTATTGTCCCAAATTATAACAGGTGAATTCCTTTAGCAGCTAAGAACAAGTATATTCATGGATTACCACTCCCATTTAACTGAATTTGTTTTGTCCTTCTTTAAAATTTTTTCATCATGAATTAAATAATTATTTTAAGGCTAAATTTTGGGCTACATCCCTCTGGACATCATTTGTGCTGTCTCCCTGGGAAACTGTGGCTCTGAAATTTAGGAAGAGGCACTTGGATTAATTGGGAAGGGAAATATCCATGGTAGAATCCATGAGAATTTCTAGGTCTTCAATCTACCCACATTTTCTGAATATCCCCTGAGGAGTGAGTGAGCTCTTCCCCTTTGGGATGTACTTGGATGTATTTTTTCTCTGAACTATCCAGGAATGATTCAGGAGGGAGTGGTTCTGGTCCCCTCCACTCCCACTGGCTCACATCCTTTGAGAATGGGAATATTAGGGCTGCCCAGTTCAACAAGCTTTGCTTTCTAGTGCTCAGTGACTTGTGGACCTGGTGTGATGCATCGGTCAGTACAGTGTTTAACCAATGACGACCAGCCGAGCAGTCTATGCCCCATTGACCTGAAACCCGAAGAAAGAAGAACATGCCACAATAACCACAATTGTAAGTCTGCCAACTGGAATATATTGTCCTTTGTCAAGTGAAATGGCCTTTTCTCACCTCTACCTCTACTGCCCACCATGCTGTTTGGGGAATATTGATTTGAAAATTACACTATCCACTAAAATATTATCAAGTGGGAAGTGGGCAGTGTCATTTGTCTTACAGATAAACAAAACCACTACTTTGCTTTGTGAAGGCTCCCAAGAGTCTTCCAGCTACGAGTATGCTCTCCATCAATTGTTCTTTTTCATCCTTTGTTTTCCAATGACATCACAATGTTGGCATCAGGGTACAGTGTTTTCGGCTGGGACAGACCAGTCCATTATGAGTTCAGAAAGCTGAACCACAGGTTGAGCACAAGAATTCCATTAAGATATTTGGGATGGAGATGTCTCTGGCTTTTCATCAATAATTATTCGGTCAATAAATGAGCACCTATTATGTGCCATGCGCTAAAATAGCTACTGAAGTTACAAAGGCAAATAATGAATAATCTCTGCTCTTAAAGAGCTTCAAATTGCCTTATGTTATCTATTTTTATATGGCAAGAAGGTTGAGGAGGAAGGGGAGGAAAGTACAATCAAGGTGCCATCTTGTTTTTTCAGAGGTCTATAAGATATTGTGCTACTTATACCAACCATACTGTGAGATATCTGCTCCCATAGATAGAGTTTTAGTCTTAAGGAAGGACAAAGCTCTAATCTACTTTCTCTTTAGCAAGATTCTCTACAGACTTCCTCCTTAGTGTATCTTGATTCACCAGGGTTCAGCCTTCTTCACTTCAGGATCATCCTCTGAGGGCTCTGCCTCACCAGGGTTCCTTCAGCCTCCTTCTCAGCCTCCTTTTTCCATTGAAAATATATTCTGCCTTCTCGTGGACCTTTTCAACCCAGAGTCCCAAGCCATCTTTGAAACACTTAATGAATTTTTTCCAGTGGCCACCAATGTGATCATTTCTTCTCTGTCTTGGCTCTGTCTGAGGGAAAAAGAAGGGCACAAGAATTTATTAAATGAGTACTATATGGAAGGAACACTGGACTTACAGACATACAACCTAAGCAAATTCTGGCTCTGCTGCTTTCTACTTCTGACCTTGAGCAGATCACATCTCATTTTTGGGCCTCATCTGCAAAACAAGTCATTTGAATTAGGTGATCTCCAAGGTCCCTTTCAGCTCTAGAGGAATGAATGAATGAATGAATGAATGAATGAATGAATGAATGAATGAATGAATGAGTGAGTGAATGAGTGTGTGAATGAATGATAAAAGCATGTATTAAGGGCTTACAATGTGTAAAGTAATCTATAAAGACTATATCATGAATTTCTTTCCCACAGGTGAGTTGCCCAGAAACTGCAAAGAGATGAAAAGGCTGAAAGGTGTCATTGAAGATGGGGAATATTATCTCACAATCACAGGAAGGATTCTCAAGGTGAATTTCAGACTACCAACAAAATATTTCCCTTCTTTCATTTTTTCTAATTATTTACTTTCTCCTTTTGATTTGGAGATCAGGTCCTCCCCCCCCCCCCCTCCAAAGTTATGACTATTTTTGGTGGGGTATGGGTGTGTGTGTGGGTGCGTGAGAGTGAAGAGAGGGAGAAAAGTAGATGGAAGGAGAGAGAGGGGGGAGAGAGAGGGGGGGAAGAGGGAGAGATGGAGAAATGGAGATGGAAGAAAGGAAGAGAATGAGGGAGAAACAATGAGGGAGAAAAGAGAAGGAGGGACAAAAGAGAAGGAGGGAGAGATGAAGAAACAGGAAGAGGGAGAGGGGGGAAAAAAGAGCAAGAGACCAGCAGAAAAAGAGTGGTGGAAGAAGAGGGAGAGAGGAAAAAAATCCCATCATTGTTTGCTGTGTACCAAGCACTAAGCTAAATTCAGAAGATATAAATCCAAGCAAGCTCACAATGCCTCAAGGAGCTGACATTCTGTCTGTCTTGAAGGTCTTCTGTGCTGGGATGCAGTCTGACAAGCCCAAAGAGTATATCACACTTGTCAGTAGTGATTCCGAGAACTTCTCAGAGGTTTATGGGCACAGGTAAGAGAACCGTGCATCATAACCTTCTAGATTCTGTGCATGCTCTGCAGAAATTTTCTCCCCAATTAATGAAAGTAATTCTCTTTAGGCTACACAACCCTACAGAATGTCCTTATAATGGGAGCCGGCGAGAGGACTGCCACTGTCGGAAAGATTACACAGCAGCTGGGTTTTCCTCCTTCGAAAAGTCAGGCTGGATCTGACCACTATGCAAATAATAAGGTGAGTCACCATGGCATGGAGCATGGGAAGGGTGGGCAAAATACTCATTTTCTATAGACACGGAGGCAGCCTGGTATCAGCGTCATGAATGCTGGGCTTGGAGAGAGGAAGGAACAGGTCCAGTTCCACCTTTGACACTTACTGGCTGGATGACCCTGGCAAAGTCAGATGACCCTCTGTGTGCCTTAATGTCACCTTCTTCCTCATGAAGCCTCAATGGCTCCCTATAGTCTCCTAGGCTAAAATAGAAATTTCTTTTCATATTTAAAGCATTTCACAATCTGACTTCAGCTTCTATTTCCAAGTTGAGAGATAATACATTCCTTCCCTTCACATGTTCTGTCTTCTGGCCAAACTGTCCTTGCTTTATCCCTGTTTGTAGGTATCCATCTCCTATTTTCACACCATTGACAGGCCATCCTCCATGTTTGGCTTTCTCTCCTTCTTCATCTCCATCTTGCTGAATCCCTAACTACCTTCAAGATACTCTTCAAGTGCCACCATCTATGAGCAGCCTTCCTGATTTCCCCTTGTTGTCAGGACTCCTTCTACTTCTCTGAAATGATTTCATCATTATTTTCTATTTACTTGTCCATGTTTGTGTTGTTTCTCCTCTATAGGATATAAGCTCTTAATTTAAGGCCAGCCCTATTTGATCTTTGGCCTTCTGCTTCTTTTGCCCAACACAGTGCCTGGTGCATAGTGATTGAAGCATAATTCATAAATATATAGTGAACTGAAATGAAGTCCTAGATGGTTACTATCTGCATTAGAAAAGAGCATTTCCTTCCTAGGGAGTTCCCTACACTGCTGAATTCATAGATCTTTTTTTGCTTGCCTATTAGTCAGTTTACAAAAAAAAAAGAAAATAGAATTATATTTCTCACCTAGCTTGCCCATGATCTGATTTAACTCTCAAGCCAGCGCTGTCTTTAGTTAGTTTTTCAGCCATCCAGGAACATTAATCAAAGGAACAGCTGAGGGCAGGCAAAAAGACCTAAACACATTGCAATGAATAGAGGAAAAACAGAATCATGAATAATTAATTTTTCCTCATTATATCTGATGCAGTATATTGGATTACTTTGCCCTTGAGGTAGATTGAACTTGATTTGCCCCCAAGATTTAAAAAAAAAATTGGCATCATCCAGATTTCTCTCAACTTCAAGGAACTGGTATTGCAGGCTTTTCATTGGAAGAGAGAGAAAGAAGGAAAGAGAAAGAAGAAAGAAAGAAGAAAGAAAGAAAGAAAGAAAGAAAGAAAGAAAGAAAGAAAGAAAGAAAGAAAGAAAGAAAGAAAGAAAGAAGAAAGAAAGAAAGAAAGAAAGAAAGAAAGAAAGAAAGAAAGAAAGAGAGAAAGAGAGAAAGAAAGAGAGAAAGGAAGGAAGAAAGAAAGAAGAAAGAAAGAAAGAAAGAAAGAAAGAAAGAAAGAAAAGAAAGAAAGAAAGAAAGAAAGAAAGAAAGAAAGAAAGAAAGAGAGAAAGAAAGAGAGAAAGAGAGGAAGGAAGGAAGGAAGGAAGAAAGAAAGAAAGAGAGAAAGAGAGGAAGGAAGAAGGAAGGAAGGAAGGAAGGAAGGAAGGAAGGAAAGGAAGGAAGGAAGGAAGGAAGGAAGGAAGGAAGGAAGGAAGGAAGGAAAGTGGGGGAGAGTGAGAGAACCTTGATCATTTTCCCTATTGCTATTCTTTCATTTTTCTACATCTGCCATTCTATCATTTTTCTACATTCTTGCTTTTTGAAGCATCATAAGGTTTTTCATTGATGCTGGACAACTAAAGCTTAAACCTCTCCTCTGGTGACCTATGGAAATAATTAGGCAGCAGAGAGGGTGAAGAGAAGGCCTGAAGCTTCTGTGGCCTGGGCCCCAGTGTTGGAGCCATGCTCTTAGATTGTTTCAAGGTGTCTCCTCTTGGTCTGCCACACTCAAGTTCAAAGCCAATCTCGGAGACTCCAGTGAGGACATCAGCCAGTTCTGAGTTGTTTTGCTAACTGGATGAAAATGTTCTAAGTTGCCATTAATAATTTCAAGATGCATAGTCTAATTGCCCTGTGTTTTGGCAGTGATAGCCCATAAGTTTCTAGAGTAGGTTATGCATAAAACTTGGAAGAAAAAAAAATCTCATAAGTAGCAGGAAATCATTTTCAGGGCTATTGGGTTTTTTTCCTCCCTTTGCCCTAATCCTCTTATATATTACAGTTTCCTTACTGTTCTAAGATTCCTGGGGCATCCAATTATCTTATGTTTAGATTGGGTATTTCGACAAATTTTTTGATGTAAGAATCAATTCCACAGTGATTTTAAAACAATGTTTTGGTTTATATATTGAAATGAAAAAAAAAATCAGTGCTGGCAAAGCCCATGGAAAGGAAGGAGTTCATTGGCCCACCAAAGTCATGAAGCCAAAGTAACCACACATCTGGATGAGCTTGTTTGCCAATAAAATGCTGAATTGTTTCTTTTTCTTTCTTCCATTTCCTTCCCACCACCCCTTGGTCTTTTGCTCTTTCCCCAACTTCTTTTCTCCAATTTCCTGCCAATCCTGACTCTCCCACAATCCCTTTCCCTTCTCATCTGTCCTCCCCATCTCTCCTCTCTCCTTTACTTCCTCCGATTCAACTCTATCTTTGTCCTGCCATTAAACCTCCCATAGCCACAGATTTGCAGTTTGCTCGGACACATGATGGTCGTCCTGTTCCTTTTGCCACAGCTGGAGATTGCTACAGTGCTGCAAAGTGCCCACAGGTATGTCCAATCCCCTGTTGACCTGCTTGTCAATGTTTCAGAGGATGGAGATTCCACATCCTTATAGTGCAAAAGCCTCCCCAAGTGACACTATTCACCTGCACTCTCCACTCTGGCTCATGGCAGCCAGAACCATCTCTAGAAGTCATCAACCCTTGGCTTTCCCAATAAGATGGCCAAGGGTTGATGACTCTTGGCATGCTCTGGGAGGCAGGTGCACTTAGGATCCCTATTTTACAGTTGAGGAAACTGAGGTAAATGGATTAAATGACCTGCCCAGGATCACACAGCTAGTGCCTGATTTTAACTTACATCTTCCTTACTCTAGGTCCATTGCTTGATCATTTTTTCCACTGTAATACTATAAAACAAAGTTGGAGGAGAAGATATGTGGATACTGTCATCTGGCATTAAGGAAATCTTAAGGCCTGTAGACATACACTCAATACTTCAGTTTCACAATCACCAAAGCAGTGATAATTAGCACTAAATTCACAGCTTTGAATTCAATCCTATTCTGCAATCCCCCAACAAAGTATCATAGCCAAAACCCTCCTTTTGGCCTTTAAAAAGTTAAAAATGACCTTGTTTCTTGCAAGATTTTTTGTTTTGTTTTGTGTTTGTATGACTTTCCTTTTATTTTATTGTAAATACACAGTAAAAAAAATGTAGAGGGCTGTAAAACCCACCTGGAGACTTTGGGGAGGTTCTGGAATCCAGTAAGAAATTGGCTTTCCTTAGAGTCAAGAGTTCAACCCCAATTTGGGCATGAATGAGTGTCCGCAGGTACAGATGGCGTCTCCCCAAAGATGTCATTTGAGTTGCTTCCACTGGCATCTCCCATGAGACCTCTGGGCTTGACAAGAAATAGGGCTATTGCAGAACCAGAGTTTTCACATCTTGGGCCTTCGTAGAGTAAGACACCCAACAAGCCAAGGGACCCCTTCCTACCCAAGACAACAAAAGACAGAAAAGGTCTTCGCCTTTTAATTACGTGTTCTCTCAGCCCAGCTTTAAGCTGGTGTTACTAAACACACAATGAGGTGAAATGGGAGCTTTGGGGAGAAAAAGAAAATAAACAAAAGGGACTTAATGGGGAAATTGGGCCTTTCACAAAGTTAGCTCAGAACTACCAGGTGGGAAATTTCCAAAGAGCAGGTTCTTTAGACTCTCTGATGATTTCCATGCCTTGAAATGTTTTAAACATTTAAGCCCCTAAGTAGATTTGGGCTCCCTTCCCTTTATCCGGTGCCTCAGTGCTTTGGGTTCATTTTTCTCCTTCCATGAGATAGTAATAATAATAACAAACATTTATATAGCACTAACTATGTGCCAGGTGCTTTACAATTGCTATCCTGTTTGATCCTCACAGCAACCCTGGGAGGGAGGTGCCATTATCCTGTCTTCCTGACTCTAGATCCAACATCCAATCCACTATTCCATTTTGATGCTAAAAAAAGAAAAAATCAAAAGAACCATATTTAAGCCAAGATAGCACAGTGAAAAGTTCACAGGATATGGAATTAAAGGGCCGGGCTTAACCATACACATCAAGTCATTCCCCTCTTCCTTTACCTCAGTTTCCCCTTCTGTAAAAGCAGTCCCCTTCTGAAAGCATTGGCCCAGATGACTTTTAGGATAGCACGGTGAAAAGTACACAGGATATGGAATTAAAGGGCCAGACTTGGCCATATACATCAAGCCACTCCCCTCTCCCTGTACCTCAGTTTCCCCTTCTGTAAAATGAAAGTGTTGTCCCAGATGACTTTTAGGATAGCACAGTGAAAAGTACATAAGATATGGAATTAAAAGGCCAGATTTGGCCATATACATCAAGCCACTCCCCTCTCCCTGTACCTCAGTTTCCCCTTCTGTAAAATGAAAGTGTTGGCTCAGATGACTTTTAAGATACTCTCCAGCTCTAAACTCTATGAGTTTCTTTTCTAAAAAAAATTTTAAAAGTCATGAAGAAATAGATAATAAAATTTGTTAAATGAAAGAAACTGAGTCCAGTGACAGGTCTTCTTGGGTCAGCCCACAGGCATGTATAAAGCAGTCACTATGTGTGTGTACCCTGTGCTTCATGCTGAGGAGAGAGAAAACAAAAACAGGGTGCCTGCCCTGGACGAGCTCATGTTCTAATAGAGAAGAGAGACCAGCTCGAAATAAGTAGGTACAGAGAAGAACTCCACAGACAAGATGGAAACTGATCTCCCTGACAAGGGTCTAGAAGCAAGAAAGACCAGGGAAGACCTTTCAAAAACTTTATTCCAAAGCTTGCAAAGATGAAAGATGGAACCTTTTCAAGTGACTTTGTCAGTAAAAAGTTTCTAGGGTTAGAGGCAAAGGGGACCTTTGAGATCCTCTAATCCAGTCTGCTCATTTTACAGATGAGAAAACTGAGTCCTAATGAGATTAAATGACTTGTCCAACATTCCACAGGTAGTAGGTTGGCAGAGCCAGAGCTGCCTTGATAGCAAATGACAGTTTTCTTTTTGCTCTACTTTATAGAGAACTAAAGCTTGGAATAACCATTGAGAATGGTCTTTTAAGCTCCCAAAAGTCATCGTGTGGAAATCCCATCATTGAAGGATCTCCATTTGCCAACAATGTATGGCACGGGGGGTGTGATGCCGTCTGGATTCTGTGAGGTTGAGATTCCGAAAGGGATCCTTTCTGCTTGTTCAGCCAGGCTGGGGTCACTGCACGGAGAGCTCCCTTTGGATCCCATTCGTAGCAGATGTGACCTCATTCTTCAGAGCAAGCCCTGGCCCAAGCCTGGGCAGTCCAAACTGCCTTCTGCTATACTTGTGCATGTTCCTGATGTGTGTGTGTGTGTGTGTGTGTGTGTGTGTGTGTGTGTGTGTGTGACCCACTTTCAGCTGCCGGGGCCATTTAATGAAATCAGCAGAATGCCAGTGGCTGAAATGAACACTTATAAACAGTCATCCTGTGGTCAAAGTCTCCAGAGACAGCTAGGGCACGGGGACCCTAGAACTAGGGCAGAACTTCGATGGAGGACTCATTTTACAGATGGAGCTACTGAGATCCAGAAGGGGCTCACAGGCTCAGACTCAGAACTAGGGAGGAAGAGGAGAGAAGTGAGCGGAGTGATTCCTACTGTCAGGGTAGTTCCTGACATTTTTGCAAGATAAAGTGTGCATGCATGAAATCATTTTCAAAGAAGGTTATATGCATACACATGGCTGTGTAAATATGTGTAATAGATTGAAATAGATATACATTATCTATTTATGCATATCAGACATTGTATTTTGTATCATTAATCATTTAGAGTTTTAAAAAGAATTGCCAAGATTTGTCACATTTAACAATTAAGCAGCTGCTTTGTGTAAGACTCTGGGTTAAGTCCTGTGGTTACCAAGACAAAAATGGCACAAGCCCTGTCCTCCATGAGCTTATATTTCACTTGGTACACATTCGTCCAACCAAGAGGCTAGAGGTTTGGGTGAAGCTCCAGTCAGTAATGCAGTAGCAGCTCAGTGCCTTGGATGGACCTGCAGTCAGGAAGACTTGAATTCAGATCACACTTCTAGCATGTACTAACCATGTGACTCTGGACAGGCCATTTGATCTAACTCAACCTCAGTTTCCTCATCTGTAAAATGGGGGGTAAAAATAGCCCCTACCTCCCATGGTGGCTGTGAGGATCACATGAGGAAATATAGGCAAAGTACTTTGAAAACTCTGAAGGACTGTATTTATATAAAGGAATCTATATGTATAATAGTGTTACTTTGAACCAATTAACTGACTTTTCGGTGCCTCAGCTTCAAGGAGACAGAATGGGATCATCTCTAAGGCTTCCTGAGTCTTTGATCCTAAGAATTCATTGATGAGTCATTAAAAAAGCGAAAAGGAATGTCATTTGTCTTAGAAGAAACAGGGACCCTGAGGAAGGGCATGGGGCAGAGTGGAAAGATGATCAGAATCAGACAACTGGGTTCAAGTCTGAGTTCTGCCCCTTAGGATTTGTAGCTAGACCTCAGTTTCCTCATCTGTAAAGAGGTTGGCTTCATGGATCTCTAAAGTCTCCCTCAGCCCCAAGCCTGTGGTCCCCTGACCTTCACCCAGGAGATCCAGACAGAGAGCTGGAGCGCATTCCGAGGGGTCTTGAATTAGATGCTACAGATCGGATTTCCAGAAGAGTTCCATTTTCCTTTGGGCATTGAGCCTGTTATAGGTGGACCAAGGGGGCCCTCTGCTGGCCATCTGCAAGAAAACACTTCTCCAAGTTGTCTTTGGGAAGGACACACTGCCCTACTGAGCTTGGTACAATAGATACTCAATTCTGACATTGCCCAAAGACTGGGAAGCAAGATCCTATTCAAATAATTACTGTGGCTCTCTACTGTTATTTCTGAAGGTATCCAAATCCTCACATTACAAATGCAGGGTGGAATAGGGGAATACACTTGTTCTTGACCTCAGTTTCCTTATCCATGAAGGTCCCAGGTTCAAATCCCACCTCCTTCATTTATTACCCAAGTGACTGTGGATGAGTTGCCTTAGCCTCTCGGAGACTCAATTTCTTCATCTGCAAAATCAGGGATTTGTGCTAAGTGGCTCATTAGAGAGCAATTGGACCTGGACAAATGAAGGTTTAAATATATCCGTTCTAGCTGTTTGTCCCAGGGGAAATCTATGAACCTAGATGCCTTGCACCATTCAGACTCTTAATCCCAGAACCCTATCTATAGGACCATAACATCAGAGGGGTTTAGAGTTCACACTCAGAAGGACCACAGAGACCAGCTGGTTAAACTCCTGGTTTTAAAAATGAGAATACTACTTGTCCAAGGCTACGCAAAGAGTAAGTGCTAGTAGAATTTGAACTCAGATCCTCTGACTCCAAAGCCTTTCCTTTAGGTCCCCCAGTCTAACCCCAACTGGTAAGGATTTAAAAGTTTGCTCATCTGTAAAATGAGTGGGGTGGACCAGCTGGCCTATGTCTACACCCCTGTGATCTCCGCTCCATCTAGCCACATCTCCCTCCGTCTGTGGAGCCCGAGAAGTCAGGCTGAACTGAATCTCTTTGGCCATCTGTTTTCAGGGACGCTTCAGCATCAATCTTTATGGAACCGGCCTGTCATTAACAGATGCATCCAGATGGGTCTCACAAGGGAACTACGCTGTCTCTGAAATTAAAAAGTCACCGGTAAGCATTGCCCCACCCCTCCTTCTCTCTCTCTCTCTCTCTCTCTCTCTCTCTCTCTCTCTCTCTCTCTCTCTCTCTCTCTCTCTCTCTCTCTCTCTCTCTCTCTCTCTCTCTCTCTGTCTCTCTTCTCTCTCTGTCTCTCTGTCTCTCTGTCTGTCTCTCTCTCTCTCTCTCTCTCTCTCTCTCTCTCTCTGTCTCTCTGTCTCTCTGTCTGTCTGTCTGTCTCTCTCTCTCTCTCTCTCTCTCTCTCTCTCTCTCTCTCTCTCTCCTCTCTGTCTTTCTTCTCTCTCTGTCTCTCTCTGTCTCTCTCTGTCTGTCTGTCTGTCTCTCTCTCTCTCTCTCTCTCTCTTCTCTCTCTCTCTTCCCCCACTCCATCCTTCCCCCTCCCCTTCTCTCTCCTCTCTCTCTACCTCTTTCTCCTTTTCTCTCTCCCCTCTCCTTTCTCTCCTCTCTCTTCCCCCCACTCCATCCCTCCCTCCCTCCTTCTCTCTCTCCCCCTCCCTCCCTTCTCTCTCTCTTTCTCCCTCTCTCTCTCTCCCGTCCCTTCTCTCTCTCCTCTCTCTGTCTCTTTCTCCTTCTCTCTCTCTCTCTTCTCTCTCTCTCTCCCCCCCTCTCTCTCTCTCTTCCCCCACTCTGTCCCTTCCTCCCTCCTTCTCTCTCTTCTCTCTCTCTTTCTCCCTCCCTCTCTCTCCCCCCTCCCTTCTCTCTCCTCTCTCTCTGCCTCTTTCTCCTTTTCTCTCTTCTCTCTCTCCCCTCTCCTTTCTCTCCTCTCTCTTCCCCCCACTCCATCCCTTCCTCCCTCCTTCTCTCTCTCCTCTCTCTCCCCCTCCCTCCCTTCTCTCTCTCTTTCTCCTCCCTCTCTCTCTCCCTCATCCCTTCTCTCTCTCCTCTCTCTGTCTCTGTCTCTTTCTCCTTCTCTCTCTCTCTCTCTCTCTCTCTCTCTCTCTCTCTCTCTCTCTCTCACTCTCTCTCTCTCTCTCTCTCTCTCTCTCTCTCTCTCTCTCTCTCTCTCTCCCCTCCTTTCTCTCTTCCCCCCACTCCATCCCTTCCTCCCTCCTTCTCCTTCTATCTTCTCTCTCCCGCTCCCTCCCTTCTCTCTCTCTTTCTCCCTCCCTCCTTCCCCCCCTCTTTCTGTCACTGCTCTGATAGCATAATATATTGCGACTTTCTCCCCTTTCCACATCACCTTTTAAACCATTTTGCAGAAGGTTGTGAAGAGAGTTTGATAATTAAATCAAGTGTGAAGCACTGACTGGTGGTCCCCCACCCCCAGCCCCTAATCAAGCTTCTCCTGTGGTAAATTCTTCAATGAGATGTGAACAACCCTGGGTAATTAGGGGGAGCCGCTTAACCATGAAGCTAAAAGCAGGAAATGGCCCACAACCCAGACATGCTGGTAATTAGCAGGATGGAATTCTGCTTTTGTGAACATTGGGAAAATAGGGGGAAAGGCACAGAAATGGGGTGCCGGGCTGCTTGGTGCTTGGATACTGACAGGCGAGGTTTTCCAGGGAGGCAGAAAACAGAATAACTGAAGCTGGCCAAATGCTTTTAAGTGGGCAAAACGATTTACTAACTTCTCTCATATGGTATATGGCACATAGTAGGCACTTAATTGTGTTTGCTTCCTTCATCCTCTCATTGAAGCCTCACAACTATTAGTTCTATAGCTATTAGTGTGGTCATTTTACAGATAGGAAATTGAGGCAGAGTGTGTAAGTAACTCACAAAGGCATATACTGGAGAAGTTTTAATGGCGATCTTTGAACCCACATCTTCCAGACTTTTTTCTTTTTAAACCCTTACTTTCTGTTCAAGGCAGAAAAGGAGTATGGGCTAGGTGTTGAGTTGAGTGACTTCTTTGGGCATCCCCATTGCCTAGCCCTTACTGCTCTTCTTAGAAGAATACACAGTATTGATTCTAAGATGTAAGGTAAAGGTTTAAAAAATAAAAAAGAGACTCACCCAAAATCATACAGCTAAGATGTATTCCAGGATTTGAACCCAGGATTTCCTATCTCTAGATCTGGTTCTCTATCCACCAAGTCACCTAGATGCCCCGGGTCTTTCAGAATCTTAATCCCAGCACCCAACCCAATACTATCAGAGGGTTTTAGTGTATAAACTCAGGACCACAGAGACCATCTGGTCCAACCTCTCATTTTCAAGTTGAGAATGCCAAGGACCAGGGCGTTTGTTAGACTCATTGAGTTGTCTTGGACCCTATTTTTTGACTTAAGTCTTTTAACCCAATACTCTAACAAATATTGCTTTCACTGCCTTTTGTAGTTTTCAAGAAGGTAGAAAAAGTTGAGGCAAGACCCAGATGTTGGGATGGAAAAGGAAAGGGAATTTTCATCCTTAACCTCATTTAAAAATCCATGACAAGGACTCCTTCCTACCTTGATGCCTTCTTATGCTTTTTTGAGTGAAATAGGGAAGGTTGAGGGAGGGAGTGCAGACCAGGCATTGGGGACAGAGATGGGGAATCAAGTGCCATGTGTAAGGGTCAGAGTCTGGATGGATCTTAGAGTACACAAGTATAACATATAATGATGAACCCAAAAAGTTAAATTAAGGCCACATTGTAAAGGGCTTTAAAAATCACATTGAAAGGGGGCAGCCAAATAACAGTAAATAGAGTATCAGTTCTGGAGTCAGGAGGACCTGGGTTCAAATCTGACCTCATACACTTCTTAGCTATGCAAACCTGGGCAAGTCACTTAAATTCAATTGTCTAATCTTACTGTTCTTTCGTCTTAGAAATGATACCAATATAGAAGTATGAGTTTAAAAAAAAAACCCAGCGGAGTTTGTGTTTTATTCCAGATGCAGTAGGGAGCCACAGCATTTTATTGAGTCAGGGAGTGATGTGGTCAGATCTATACTTAAGGAAAACCATATTAGTGATATGTGGAGGATAGACTTCAGAGGGATAGATTGCAATCATGTACAAGAGATCTAAAGGTAAAAATGCAAGTCTTGGCAAGTGTTTGAATATGTGAGACGAGTGAGCATGAAGAATCAAGATATCCATTTATGCCCATCATGTACCACTATTGTCTTTTGGATAACCTTCAACTTTAATTTTTAAGAACTAGGATTTTTAAAAAACTGGGATTTTATAACAGAGCAACACCAAAATAATAACTAACATATATATAACACTTAACATTAGCTCATTTGATTCTAACCTTGTAAAGTAGGTGCTATTATTAATCCCATTTTACAGTTGAAGAAACCAAGGCTTACAAAGGTTAAATGACTTGACCTGGGTCACACATATAATAAATACAAGGCAGTATTCAAATTCCTGTTTTTCTGACACCAAATCCAATTTGCTATTTACCTATCAAAAGGAAAATGGTGTTACAAATATGAATCTTTGTTTAATGGCACAGCTTGGAACCACTAAAAACCCTGCACAGTTTCCAAAATATACACCAACCTGTTCTCCTTATCCTCAATTCTAGACCCAGTTCATTGTCCCCCTACTGTATCTTCTCTGAGTAGAGGTAGCAGGGGATGAAATCTATGAGCTGTCCATCTAATTACGTATCAGAGTCTAAACAATGGGTATTCTTCATCCATGTGGTTTTTTCCTGTGTGCATAATTAGCCAGAACTAGTTTGAATGATAAGAATTCTCCTTTAAGAGTTCACTTTTTTTTAAATGGGCAGCTAGGTGACTTAGTGAATTGAGAACCAAGCCTAGAGATGAGAGGTCCCAGGTTCAAATCTAACTTCAAGATACTTCTTAGCTATGTGACTCTGGGCAAGTCACTTCACCCCTTTTGCCTAGCCCTTACCACTCTTCTGTCTTGGACCAAATATATAGCATTGATTCTAAGATAGAAGGTAAGGGTTTAAAAAAAAAAGAGAGAGAGTTCATTTTTTTAAATTTAATCTTTTTTTTTACAGATGAAAATCCACTTTCTTTTCCTCCAATATCCTCCCTCCCCTTTAAGAAAGAAAGAAAAACAAATCCCCTATTTTAAACATATGTAGTCAAACAAAACGATTTCTCCCATTGACCATGTTCAAAATTAAATGTTTCGTGGAAAAATATTCTAAATCAATTAATTAAATAAAAAGTTTCAAATAAAAAATTAAATATTTCACTCTGCTTTTTGAGATTTTCACCTTTTTGGTAGGAGGTGAGGAGCATGGTTCATCATGAGTTGTTCATGACAAACAACTTCACCAAAAGTGTTCTATATTGATAATATTATTGTCATTGCAGAAATTATTCTTCTGAGTCTACTTTCTTTAGTCTGCATCAGTTCATACAAGTCTTCCCAGATTTCTCTAAAACTATCCTCTTCACCATTTCTTATGGCATAGTAGTATTCTATCACATTCATATGCCATAACTTGGTAAACTTTTCTCAATGAATGGCACACTTTTGATTTCTAATTCTTTGCCACTACAAAAAGAACTATTATAAATATGTTTTATATATGAATCCTTTTCCTTTGATCTCTTTGGAGTATAGACTTAGTAATGGTGTCACTGAGTCAAATAGTATAAACGGTTTAACTTTTTTTGTCAAATTAGTCAATATAATGGGTGTGAGGTGATATTTCAGAATTTTTAAATTTTGCATTTCTCTTATTACTGATTTAGAGCTTTTTAAAAATATTGCCATTGATTACTTCAATTTTTGCCTTTGGAAATTGTTACATATCCTTTGACCATTTCCATTTAGGGAATGCCTCTTATTCTTACAAATCTTTGTTGTTGTTGTTGTTGTTGTTGTCATTTTTACCCTAAATCCTTCTGTCTTAGAATCAATACTGTCTATTGGCAGAAAAACAGTAAGGGATAGGCAACACAGTTAAGTGACTTCCCCAGGGTCACACAGCTAGGAAATGTCCAAGATCAGATTTGAATCTAGGATCTCCCAACTCTAGGCCTGGCTCTCGATCTATTGAGCCACCTAACTTGCCCTGTTCTTATAAATCTAAATCTATTCCCTTATATAGCTTAAAAATGAGAACTTTATCAGAAAAACCTGATATACACAGTTTTTTTAATCCATTTACTTACTTCTCTCTAATTTTAGCTGGTTTGGTTTTATTTACACAAAACTTTTGATTTTATGTAATCAAAATTGATTTATCTTCTGTTATTCTTTTTATATCTTGATTAATCATGACCTCTTTCCCCATCCTTAGATGTGCTAGATAATTTCTTTGTTTCTCATCAGATTTTTTAATGATGTCAGCCTTTGTGTCTAAGCCATATACCCATTTGTAACTTACCCTGGTGTATGGTGTGAAATGCTGGTCAATATCTAGTTTGGGTCAGACTGCTTTCCAGTTTTCCCCACAGTTTTTGTGAAATAATAAGTTCTTGCCTGAATAGCTAAGATCTTTGGTCTTATCCAACATGAGGCTGCCTAGTCCTCATTGGCTTCTGCTTCTTCTCTTCTTCTTGGGCAGATGGACAGGTGAGCAGGAAGCCTTCTGCTCATCAACTTTTGGAAGCAGGTTATGGGCATAATGGGATAGAGAATGACACAGTGTTGGAACACTGTATTTTTTCTCTCCCTCCAAAGTGCGGATCTCTCCCTAATTGTGTTTATACTATCCATTTGTTTATGGAGACTTTTCTTTCTTCCATAATTAGTACAAAGGTAAACTTGAAACCAGCCTCTTGTCCAAATTCCAAATTCATAGAGTCCAAAATTAGTAAGGCTAAGCTGAACATCACAAAAACAAACAAATCTGAGTGACATTGATGTTATTTAGAGCAGAAACAACATACTAGATTCCGGGGGATAGCAAATGCCTGCCATTAAGGAGCTTACATTCTATTGGAGGACCCAACTCGCACAAATTTAAGTAAATATACAATAGTATAATGGGATAAAAATCACTGAGAATCGGGGTGGGGGGAGGGAGCGTAGCTTAACAGAAATAGAACTAGACTTTGAACTAATGGCAGCCCAAGTGCCACCACGGACCTTTAGAATCAAGAGTAATTATTGCAATTCTGTGATTATGGAGGTATAATTAAGTGCTAAGTGGTAAGGGTTACTGACTGATTAAAGTGTGTCAGACAGGGAAAGCTTCTTGGAGAAGGTTGGAATTGAACTTGAATCACACATGTGCACACACACACACACACACACACACACACACACAGACATACACGCCCTTTGAGAGAATGAAATTCCTTCTATGTCTGAAGGAGGAGAATGAGGCTTAATTTAAGGTCTAAAATTCTAATAATTATAGGGCCCAACAAATAGACTAGGCTGCTTTGTGAGGCATTGGCTTCCCTGTTATTGAAGGTTTTCAAACAGGCTGGATGCCTATTTGTTGGCTATGTTACAGAGGGAATTTTTAATTTAGATCTGAGTTCATCTAGACCTCCTCCAAGGTCCTGTCCATCTTTTAGCTGTTGTGGTTTCTTCTATACCCTTACAAAAATGATCCTTTCGGGTTTTTTTTATTCTTTCAATTATCAAATATTTATTCTCTCTCTTTCTCTTTTCCCCTAATTGAAAAAAAAAAGAACAAGAAAATCTTAATTACCAACAGGCTATCAAACTGTATAACCCTGTGACTCAGTAGTGCTGCTACTACGTACCACTAAAATGATCAAAGAAAAAGAGAAAGGATCCATATTTAAAAATATTTAGAGCTGCTCTTTTTGCAGTGGCAAAGGATCGGAAATTGAGAGGATGCCCATCAATTAGGGAATGATTCCACAAATTATGGGATCTGAATGTGATTGAATGTCATCGTGTTGTAAGAAATGACCAAGGGGCTTATCTCAGGGAAACCAAAGAAGACTGGCATATGTATGTTATGTATACGCATACATTTTATGTAATTATAGAACAGCTAGTATGAACTGATGCAAAGTGAAGTAAGTAGAACCAGGAGAGCAGTTATACAACAATAGCAATATTGTAAAAATTATTGTCTTTGAAAGATTTAGTAACTGATCGATGTAATGACAAACCACAATTCTGGACGAAATATGTATGTGTGTACACATATATGTGCATATGTAGATATGTGTGTGCATACATATACACACATAAGTGTGTGTGTCTTGATCTGCCCTGTGAGTCGGGGGTAGCACATTTCATTATTTCAGTGATGGGTTGGTTGATTGATTAACAAAATGACTTTTTATCTTCTGTTTGATTGCAGTTGGGGTTTGGACTTCTAAAGCTGCCAATAAAATTTGCATTTTTGCAATTGCACATTGCCATTATTGGCAATAAAAATTG